>NC_029786.2:76637873-76670045 GCF_000816755.2 Arachis ipaensis | reverse complement strand
CTAAGCACTAAGCACTTTGTTTTCCAGTATTACCACCGGATACATAAATGCCACAGACACATAACTGGGTGAACCTTTTCAGATTGTCTTTGCTAAAGTCTCCAATTAGAGGTGTCCAGGGTTCTTAAGCACACTCTGTTTTTGCTTTGGACCTTGACTTTAACCGCTTAGTCTCAAGTTTTCACTTGACACCTTCACGCCACAAGCACATGGTTAGGGACAGCTTAGTTTAGCCGCTTAGGCCAGGATTTTATTCCTTTAGGTCCTCCTATCCACTGATGCTCAAAGTCTTGGATCCTTTTTATTTACCCTTGCCTTTTGGTTTTAAGGGCTATTGGCTTTTTGCTCTTGCCTTTTGGTTTTAAGAGCTTTTGGCTTTTTCTGCTTGCTTTTTTTTTTTGCAAGCTTTCTGTATTCACTGCTTTTTCTTGCTTCAAGAATCAATTTTATGATTTTTTAGATTATCAAATAACATGTCTCCTTTTTCCTTATTCTTCAAGAGCCAACATATTTAACATTCTTAAACAACAACTTCAAAAGACATATGCACTGTTCAAGCATTCATTCATAAAACAAAAAGTATTGTCACCACATCAAAATAATTAAACTAGTTTCAAGGATGAATTCGAAACCATGTACTTCTTGTTCTTTTGTTTTTAAAACATTTTTCATTTAAGAGAGATGATGGATTCATATTCACTACTTTAAGGCATAGACACTTAGATACTAATGATCATGTAATAAGACACAAACATAGATAAACATTTAACATAAAAACGAAAAACAGAAAATTTAAGATCAAGGAATGAGTCCACCTTAGTGATGGTGGCGTTTCCTTCTTGAGGAACCAATGATGTCCTTGAGCTCTTCTATGTCTCTTCCTTGTCTTTGTTGCTCCTCCCTCATTGCTCTTTGATCTTCTCTAATTTCATGGAGGATGATGGAGTGCCCTTGATTTTCCACCCTTAGTTGCTTCCAATAATTGTGTGGAGGAAAATGTATCCCCTGAGGTATCTCAGGGATCTCTTGATTTGTAGTCAAATGTTTTACCACTGAGCTATAGACCTTTGAGATGAATCTCTCCATCTCCTATGACTTGGAGGTGGAAGCTTTTGTCTTTCATTTCCTCTTTCTAGAGGTTTCTCTGGCCTTAGGTGCCATCAATGGTTATGGAAAAATAAAAAAGCAATGCTTTTTCCATACCAAACTTAGAATGTTGCTCGCCCTCGAGTAAAAGAAGAAAGAATAGAAGAAAAAGAAGAAGATATGGATGTGAGTGGTGAAGAGGTGATGGGGAAGAGAGATTGAGGTGATATAGGATTATGAGGAGGGAAGGTGAGTGGAGGTATGTAGGGATCCTGTGGGGTCCACAGATCCTGAGGTGATCCTGTGGGGTCCACAGATCCTGAGGTGTCAAGGATATCCCTGCACCAACTAGGCATGCAAAATGCCCTTGCATGCATTTCTGGCGTTTAAACGCCGAAGTGATGCTTGTTCTGGGCGTTCAACGCCCATGTGCAGCATGTTTCTGGCGTTGAACGCCAGCTTCATGCTTGTTTCTGGCGTTCAGCGCCAGCTCCATGCTCTGTTCTGGCGTTGAACGCCAGCCAGATGCTCCTTACTGGCGTTTGAACGCCAGTAAGTCCTTCCTCTAGGGTGTGATTTTTCTTCTGCTATTTTTGATTCTGTTTTTAATTTTTTTGATTTATTTTGTGACTCCACATGATCATGAACCTAATAAAACATGGAAGGACAATAAAAATAAAAAATAAAATTAGATAAATAAAAATTAGGTTGCCTCCCAACAAGCGCTTCTTTAATGTCAATAGCTTGACAGTGGGCTCTCATGGAGCTACACAGGTGATCAGGTCAATTTTGTAGACTCCCAACACCAAACTTAGAGTTTGGCTGAGGCCTCCCAACACCAAACTTAGAGTTTGACTGTGGGGGCTTTAGTTGACTCTGTACCGAGAGAAACTTTTCATGCTTTCTCTCCATTGTTACAGAAGGAGATCCTTGAGTTTTAAACACAAGGTTGTCCTCATTTAGTTGAAGGACCAACTCTCCTCTGTCTACATCAATCACAGCTCTTGCTATGGCTAAGAAGGATCTTCCAAGGATGATGGATTCATCCTCATCCTTCCCAGTATCTAGGATTATGAAATCAGCAGGGATGTAAAGGCCTTCAACCTTTACTAGTACGTCCTCTACTTGTCCATAAGCCATTTTCATGGAGTTGTCTGCCATCTCTAATGAAAAATTGGCAGCCTGTACCTCAAGAATTTCCAGTTTCTCCATTACAGAGAGTGGCATGAGGTTTATCCCTGACCCAAGGTCGCACAGATCCTTCTCAAAGGTCATGGTGCTTATGGTACAAGGTATTAAGAACTTTCCAGGATCCTGTTTCTTCTGAGGAAATGTCAGTTGATCCAGATCACTTAGTTCATTGATGAGCAAGGGGGTTCATCTTCCCAAGTCTCATTACCAAATAATTTGGCATTCAGCTTCATGATTGCACCAAGGTACTTGGTAACTTGCTCTTCAGTAACATCCTCATTCTCTTCAGAAGAAGAATACTCATCAGAGCTCATGAAGGGCATAAGGAGGTTCAATGGAATTTCTATGGTCTCTAGATGAGCCTCAGATTCCTTTGGTTCCTCAAAGGAAAACTCCTTCTTGCTTGAGAGACGTCCCATGAGGTTATCCTCAGTGGGGTTTACGTCCTCTCTGTCCTCCATGCATTCGGCCATATTGATTGTATCAATGGCCTTGCACTCTCTCTTTGGATTCTCTTCTGTATTGCTTGGGAGAGTACTAGGAGGTGTTTCAGTAATTTTCTTACTCCGCTGGCCCACTTGTGCCTCCAAATTTCTTATGGAGGACCTTGTTTCACTCATGAAACTTAGAGTGGCCTTGGACAGATCAGAGACTAAGTTTGCTAAATTAGAGGTATTTTGTTCAGAGTTCTCTGTCTGTTGCTGAGAAGATGATGGAAAAGGTTTACTATTGTTAAACTCGTTTTTTTCACCATTATTAAAGCCTTGTTGAGACTTTTGTTGATCCTTCCATGAGAGATTTGGGTGATTTCTCCATGAGGGATTATAGGTGTTTCCATAGGGTTCACCCATATAATTCACCTCTGCTATTGCAGGGTTCTTAGGATCATAAGCTTCTTCCTCAGAAGATGCCTCTTGAGTACTGTTGGATGATTCCTTCAATCCATTCAGACTCTGAGAGATCATATTGACTTGCTGAGTCAATATTTTATTCTGAGCCAATATGGCATTCAGAGTATCAATTTCAAAAACTCCCTTCTTCTGAGGCGTCCCATTACTTACAGGATTCCTCTCACAAGTGTACATGAATTGATTATTTGCAACCATGTCAATAATTTCTTGAGCTTCTGTAGGCGTTTTCTTTAGGTGAATGGATTCACCTGCAGAATGGTCCAATGACATCTTGGAGAACTCAGACAGACTATAATAGAATATATCCAGAATGTTCCATTCTGAAAGCATGTCAGAAGGACACCTTTTGGTCATCTGCTTGTATCTTTCCCAAGCTTCATAGAGGGATTCACCATCTTTTTGCTTGAAGGTCTGAACATCCACTCTAAGCTTGCTCAGCTTTTGAGGAGGAAAGAACTTAGCCAAGAAGGCTGTGACCAGCTTATCCCAAGAGTTCAGGCTATCTTTAGGTTGTGAGTCCAACCATATTCTAGCTCTGTCTCTTACAGCAAAAGGGAAAAGCATGAGCCTGTAGACTTCAGGATCTACTCCATTAGTCTTCACAGTCTCACAGATCTGCAGGAATTTAGTTAAGAACTGAAAATGATCTTCTGATGGAAGTCCATGAAACTTGCAGTTCTGTTGCATTAGAGAAACTAATTGAGGTTTAAGCTCAAAATTGTTTGCTCCAATGGCAGGGATTGAGATGCTTCTTCCATGTAAATTGGAATTAGGTGCAGTAAAGTCACCAAGCATCCTCCTTGCATTATTATTATTTTCGGCTGCCATCTCCTCTTCCTTTTCGAAAATTTCTGTAAGGTTGTCTCTGGATTGTTGTATTTTAGCTTCTCTTATTTTCCTCTTCAAAGTCCTTTCAGGTTCTGGATCAGCTTCAACAAGAATGTTCTTGTCCTTGCTCCTGCTCATATGAAAAAGGAGGGAACAGAAAATAATAATAGGGATCCTTTTTACCACAGTATAGAGGTTCCCTTGTTGTTAGTAGAAGAAGAAAGGGAATAAGAGTGAAGAAGAATGGATAATCCAAACATAAGGGTGAGGATAGGAGCAGAGATATGAGATGAGGAGAAGTGTTAGTAAGTAATTAAATAAATAGAAGGGGATGAGAGAGAGGGAATTTCGAAAAAAAATAAAATAAAATAAAAAATTCGAAAATTGAAATTGAAATTAAATTAAAATTAAAACAATTAGTTAATTAAAAAGGAAATTTGAAAAAGGGGGAGATAATTTTCGAAAATTAGAGAGGGAGAATTAGTTAGGTAGTTTTGAAAAAGATATGATTGAAACAAAAAGATATGATTGAAATTGAAAAAGATTTGAAAATCAATTTTGAAAAGATAAAAAGATAAGAAGTTAGAAAAGATATTTTAAAATCATATTTTTGAAAAAGATATGATTTTAAAAAGATATGATAGAAAGATATGATTAGAAATAGTTTTGAAAAAGATTTGAATTTTAAAATCACAATTAATGACTTGACTCACAAGAAATCACAAGATATGATTCTAGAACTTAAAGTTTGAATCTTTCTTAACAAGAAAGTAACAAACTTGAAATTTTTGAATCAAAACATTAATTGTTGATGATATTTTCGAAAATAAATAAGAAAAATGAAAAAGATTTGATTTTTGAAAAAGATTTTGAAAAAGATAAGATTTTCAAATTGAAAATTTGATTTGACTCATAAGAAACAACTTGATTTTAAAAATTTTTGAAAAAGTCAACTCAAATTTTCAAATTTGATGAGAAGAAAAAGGGAAAGATATTTTTTTGATTTTTGAATTTTTAATTATGAGAGAGAAAAACATAAAAAATGACTCACAACATGAAAATTTTGAATCAAAACACATGATGCATGCAAGAACACTATGAATGTCAAGATGCACACCAAGAACACTTTGAAGATCATGATGAACATCAAGAACATGTGTTTGAAAAATTTTTGATGCAAAGAAAACATGCAAGACACCAAACTTAGAAATATTTAATCCTTAGACACTATGAATGCAAAGATGCACATGAAAAACAACAAAAGACACAAAATAAGAAAACATCAAGATCAAACAAGAAGACTTACCAAGAACAACTTGAAGATCATGAAGAATACTATGAATGCATGAATTTTTCGAAAATTTTATGCAAAATTTAAAACATGCAATTGACACTAAACTTAAAATTGACTCAAGACTCAAACAAGAAACACAAGAATATTTTTTATTTTTTTTATTTTATGAATTTTTTTGGTATTTTTCGAAAATTATTTGAAAAAGAAAAATAAGGATTCCAAAATTTTTAATATGAATTCCAGGAATCTTGCACTCTTAGTCTAAAGCCTCAGTCCAGGAATTAGACATGGCTCACTAGCCAGCCAAGCTTTCAATGAAAGCTCCGGTCCAAAACACTAGACATGGCCAATGGCCAGCCAAGCTTTAGAAGATACAAATCAGTCATACAATAACAAATTTGATTAGCAACAACTAGTTTGCTCTTGTAATCATGATTTGGAAGCCTCAGTCCAAATGAATTTAGACATGGCTTTACAGCCAGCCAGGCTTCAACATGCTTCATGAAACACTAGAATTCATTCTTAAAAATTCTGAAGAAAAATATATTTTATTTTTTTGGAAATTTTTTTCGAAAATTAAAGGAATAAAAACAAAAACTTAAAATTAAAATAAAGTTACCTAATCTGAGTAACAAGATGAACCGTCAGTTGTCTAAACTCGAACAATCCCCGGTAACGGCGCCAAAAACTTGGTGTGCGAAATCATGATCATTCCATTCCTTGGTAACGGCACTAAAAACTTATTACGCACATTCATGATCTTATATCTGTTTCACAACTTCGTACAACTAACCAGCAAGTGCACTGGGTCGTCCAAGTAATAAACCTTACGTGAGTAAGGGTCGATCCCACGGAGATTGTCGGCTTGAAGCAAGCTATGGTCACCTTGTAAATCTCAGTCAGGCGGATTAAACACTTCCCGTCCTCTCAGTGAAAATGGTCCAAGATGCTCTGTCACGGCACGGCTAATCATCTGTCGGTTCTCGATCATACTGGAATAGGATCCATTGATCCTTTTGCGTCTGTCACTACGCCCAGCACTCGCGAGTTTGAAGCTCGTCACAGCCGTCCCTTCCCAGATCCTACTCGGAATACCACAGACAAGGTTTAGACTTTCCGGATCTCAGGAATGGCCATCCATGAGTTCTAACTTATACCACAAAGACACTAATAACTCGGACTCGGTCCCCTGTATTAGATATCCAAGAGATACCATTCAATCTAAGGTAGAACGGAAGTGGTTGTCAGGCACGCATTCATAAGTTGAGAATGATGATGACTGTCACGATCATCACATCCATCATATTGAAGTGCGAATGAATATTTTAGAAGTGGAATAAGTTGAATTGAATAGAAAAACAGTAGTACTTTGCATTAATTTTTGAGGAACAGCAGAGCTCCACACCTTAATCTATGGTGTGTAGAAACTCTACCGTTGAAAAATACATAAGTGAAAGGTTCAGGCATGGCCGAATGGCCAGCCCCCAAACGTGATCTAAAGATGAAACTAAAGATGATCCGAAGATCTAAATACAATAGTAAAAAGTCCTATTTATACTAAACTAGTTACTAGGGTTTACAAAAATAAGTAAATGATGTAGAAATCCACTTCCGGGGCCCACTTGGTGTGTGCTTGGGCTGAGCTTGAAGTTTACACGTGGAGAGGTCATTCTTGGAGTTGAACGCCAGTTTGTAACATATTTCTGGCGTTGAACTCCACTTTGCAACTTGTTTCTGGCGCTGAACGCCAGACTGCAACATGAAGCGCGCCATTTGGAGTTTTGTAGCTCCAGAAAATCCATTTTAAGTGCAGGGAGGTCAGAATCCAACAGCATCTGCAGTCCTTCTTCAACCTCTGAATCTGATTTTTGCTCAGGTCCCTCAATTTCAGCCAGAAATTACCTAAAATCACAGAAAAACACACAAACTCATAGTAAAGTCCAGAAATGTGAATTTTAATTAAAAACTAATAAAAATATACTAAAAAATAACTAAATTATACTGAAAACTATGTAAAAACAATGCCAAAAAGCGTATAAACTATCCGCTTATCAATATGTGAATGTGTGGCAGAGCCTAAAACTCGTGTCACGTGACACTGTTGTGTATGCAACCATATCAGATTTGCCAAAAAGCTGTTAAGTTTAGAAAAATAAGTTTTTTATACCAAATTTCAAACGTGCATACCTTTTTCGTTAGAAATTATTTTCAGTCCGTTCTTTAAACATTATAAACTTCTGGGACCAAATTTTTATTCAAAATAAGTTTTACAAGATTTGGGAGTTCGAAAGCCAAAATATGACCCACCGAAGTTAGTCAAAAATTCAATTTTTACCAAAAGTTCAAATCCTCTTGTTTTCCAAAATTCTCAATCCAAAACCAACCAAATCAATCCCAAATATTCACATATATTCTCAAATATTAGTCTCTTACTTATCAATCATTTAATCACCTAAATTATTAACTTTTCTTTATGAACTCATCACACGTCACATATATATATATAGACACATACACATATTAATTCCATTATCAAATCTAACTATTTAAAATATTCAAGCCTATCTTATGACAACTAGCCTAAGTTTTCATGCAACATTATATATTATCTACAAGAAACCATATATATATATATATATACACACACACACACATATTAATTCCATTATCAAATCTAACTATTTAAAATATTCAAACCTATCTTATGACAACTAGCCTAAGTTTTCATGCAACATTATATATTATCTACAAGAAACCAAAATCATACCTTGACTGATTCCTCTCTAAGCCACAAAACACCCATAAAATCTCTTGTCCACAAGCTTCTAAGTCTCCAAATCAACTCAACAAACTTCAACCACCAGAATTATGTCCCAATTCACCAATTTGACTCCAAATCAACATGAAATTCAATCTAATTTCATACAATTTCACTATAATCAATAAAAGAGTTCACTAGTTCACTAATTAACAAAGGTTTAGTGGTTCCTTACCTTACCATCAAAATTACACAATTTCTCAATACCCGAAACCAAAAATACGAAATTAATGAGAGGTAAGGACTGTGTGAGAACTTTTGAGTTTCTTATCACTTTGTTTAGATAGATTTAGAGAGTTCGACGAGGCAGTCGCATGAACGCAAATGGTGCGATGATCGGAACTCCTGGTTAAAAGTTACGAGGAATTGAATTTTTTGAAGTGGAAGAATTTAGGGTTCTTGTTCTTGCTTCTCTTCCTCAGCGTGGTTTTATGAAAGGTAAGGGAAGAAGGCCGAGATGAGTTGTATATATGTTGGGCCTTGGGCTAATACGAGTTCGATTCAATCGGTTCGGTTCGTTAGTTTGGTTTTAGACCAAAATATTTAAAATTAGTGTTTTAATTCGTATTTTAAATATTTTTACTTCTCTAGATTATAAAATTTAATTTTCTAATTTCTTTGGCTCATAATTAATTTATTAGTTAATTATTTATTAATTTATCAAATTTTACAATAATATGAAATTTTGTAGTTGTAATTTGTGCAGAGAACATTTAGTGCCGATGTAAAATTCTTTCAGATGATAATATAATATACTTCCTTCATTTAACAATTAATCAAAATATAGTATTTTCTTCATGTAGAGAAATTTTATCTATTTACTTATTTATTTTGCAAATGAAGATTGTTTGTTAGTATTTATATAGTATACTTCAACCTTGGATTTCTCATGTGTTCATGCTTTCATTTAGCCAAGGGAGCTGGAAATAATTTATATTTTTTTTTCTTGCAGAAGTTTGATCCCTAAACCTAAGAATTGGGAAGGATATAGGCTAACACCAAAGCTTTTTGAATTTTGACAAGGACACCAATTTCGCTTGCATGGCAGGTGCGGGTTCCCTTAGCTTGTTTATGACAGGTTGCTTGTTTCCAAATTTCATGTCTTAAAAGTGGATGACACAAAAAGTATCCATGTTAGCATGTAACTAATGACCTCAAAAAACCAATAGGCGTTGGATTTTCAATGCACTATTTATGTTCAAGATCCATGCCATATGCAATGTGCTATCAATTTGAGTTTGATCCATCCGAGTCTTGCTACTTGCTGATAACTTTGAAAAACAATTTCTTTCATTTAAGTTTTATCATGAGAACATTTCATGTATTATTTTTCCAGACTAGGTTACTTAGATGAGTTTATGATGTGAATGTTTACCTTGTTTCATACTAGTTGGTAGAATTCGAATGGATGTTTGATCTCCCATTCATTCATGTTTCATTAATAAAAGAATGAAAAAATCTAATGGCTAACAACTATTACTTGTGTTGTAGGAATTAGATTAAGATAATAAGATTCTATTGCTAAAAAAGATAAGAAGTTGGTCTTTTGGAGTGAGCAACAAAGAAGCATTATATTTCTATGATGAAGACTTTAATTTATGTATTAAAGACTATTATGTTAAAAAATATATAATTGAAAAATCATATGTTATGTTTGATAGTTTTTTTAATTGGTTATGACTTTTTTTAGATATTAAAAATCATATATTATGTTTGATATTTTATTTATGAGTTATGACTTTTGATTTTTCATGACTCTGTATGAATTAAAAATAGTTAATATTTTATTTATGGTTATCATTTTTGGTTATTATTAAATTTTAAAAAAAATATTGTTGGTTTAATTAATGCAATAAAAAATGGCGGTTTTAACTATTATTTTAAATAAAAAATTATTATTTAAATATGATAAAAATAGTATTTTTAATTACCATTTTAAACCAAAAAAAATATTATTTTAATTCAGTGAAAAATGACAATTAAAATTGCCATCTTAAACAATTAAAAATATTATTTTTGTTCGGTAATAATGGCAATTTTTAACCATCAATTTAAACATATAAAATGACACTTTATTCCGAAAAAAAGGACCGCTTATAACCACTATTTCATAAAATAATATGTCGGTTTAACTCAATAAAAATGACAGTTTATATTTTAACCAGTTAGAAAATCTTTATTTTATTTGGATATAAAGGCGATTTTTAACTGCCATTTTAAACATTTAGAAAACCATTGTTTTAACCATAGAAATTGTGGTGGTATTTGAAAAACAGCCATAATTTTCAAAATGGCACTTTAGATTACAGTGTTTTTCAAAAACGCTGTTCTTGGGTATAATGGCGGTTAAAACCGCTGTAATTACCCCAAAAAAAACAACCATAATAAACAATTTTTTTGTAGTGTTCGCCATCAACTTTGGATGATCACTGCTTCAACTCTCGCTGGCGCCGTCACCTCTCTCCAATTTGTTGTGTAAGATCCAAAATTTTCGGAAAATATTATTATTAGTTAATTTCAATTTATTTATTCATTTAAGACCTTAGTTTTAGAAATTATTTTATTAAAAATAATTAAATCAAGTTTTAATAATTAAATTGAAAATTTTACTTAATCTTATAATTAATGAATAATGAATAATGAATAATTTTCTATATTTAAATTATAAAACTTAGCAGTTGTAAAAGAATAAGAATTTTATATGATTTATGGAAGAATAAGAATTTCACATGATTGAGTTTAAATAATTGAGATTTTGAGATTTAATACTTTAATTTTTATAAATAGAGAAAATTAATTATGTTATCTTATATTTTAAATTAGCATACTTGAGTGAGAGTTAATTAGCAAATTGATAATTAAATAATAACTTTTTAAAGAAATTTTTTTAGCATAAATTAGATTTAAATTAATTACAACATCCCCAAATTTTATTAAAATTATCCAAACTTCAATTTACCAAAATATCCCTAATTTTAAATTGTCCTAAATCAAACCCTAATCCTAAAAATAAAACACAAAACCCTAATTCCCTTTTACCTAATCCTAGCCGCCATTAGCCCTTCCCTTATAAAATCCACGGTAAGAAAAAAAAAAGGGGGAAAGAAAGGGCTAAGGAAGAAGGGAAGAACGAAGAGGGAGAAGGAGAAGGGAAGGGGAGCGCGGCGTTGAGGGAGAGGGCTGCCTCGCATCTTGCCGTCGCCACCGCCGTCGTCGTCATCGCGAATCGCCACTGTCGTGTTCGCAAGTATGGAGGAAGCCCGTTGCTGCCAGGTTCGTCGGATCTCTGTCATCGAACCCGTTCTTGTCGCCGCCATTGGAATCGCGAACGGAGGAGGGAGAAGATGCGCAAAAGGGAGCGTCGCGGTGTTGTCGTGGTCGTTGAGTCGCTGGGATCGCCGTCATCGCGTTTGGGTGGCTGTTGCGCTGCCGTTAGTTGCTGCCCTGTCGCCCTCAAAGCTTCGCGTCGCCGTTTTGACCACCGGTGGAACCCCATCTTCTCGGTAAGCGTTTTGTTCTAGAATCTTTGAAAATCGGTATTCTGTTATGAGTTATTAAAGGTTCTGAGACGATAACGTAGGGTCGAGTTCCGAGTCTTGCATGCTGAGTTCAATGGTTGTTGCATGCGACATCAAGCTGCTGCGTCGTCACCGGAGCTGCTGTTGCTCCGTGTTCTCGGTTATTCATTAGTCCGGTAAGATGTTCCTTGTTCCGAACTCTGTTAGTCACTATTCTGTTATATGTTGCTCAGGTTCTTGCGACGTGAATGCCTTAGGATCGAGTTCTGGTTATTGTATGTTACAATTCAAGCTGTTTCGGTTGTTGCGGAAGTGAGTGGAGCTGAGGCTGCAGTTGCCGCTGATTACGGCTCGAGAGAAAAGGTTTTCTTTGATGTGTTTGGTTTATGGGTTTCGACTTTCGAGGTAGGGGTTTTTCTTAAATTTTATTTTATTTTACAGAGTTGTTATAAATAGATATTAATGTGAAAGATAAATTTATGTGATTATGATTGTCTTATGAATATGGTGGTTTGCTGTACTGAATTACTGATTACTTGAGTGGTGTGCGGTTGTTGATAAGAAATTGGTTTGAAAAGTTATTTAGTTGATTATTATGAAAAGTGGTTTTTCTTGGTTTTGAAGTTAATTTGATAATGTAAAAGAATCGGCTTAGGAAATGATTTAAGATATGAAAAAGAATTGATTTTGGAAGCGGTTTGATTTTATAAATGATTTAATATTTGAGCTAGTTTGAATTTGAAAAAGATTTATTATTGAAAATGGTTCAATTTGAAAATAATTTGATATTAGAACTGGTTGAATTTTGGAAAAAGATTGAGATTTGGAGATGGTTGAGAAGGGTTTGAGGAATGTTTGGATGGGATCCAAAAAGGGTGGCAGAGTCTGAGTTTTAGAGGAGATGTTGCCGAAATTTTATGAAAATTAGAAACTTCGTTTGAAGTAATTATTTAAATAGATTTTGTTTTAAAGACTATATCTTTTAAGTTTGATTTTATTTAGAAAGGAATGAATTATATTTTGAACTAAGATTGTTGATGTACGGAATGGGAGGATGGATGATGATGATTGAATTTGAATGAAGGATGATGAGGGTTTTAAAGTTAAAACTGAGATGGATTGATTTTGGTTTCCAGGTAAAGAGATTTGAGAAAAAGTGACTTATGGCTTGAATGTTGATTGATTTGATATGAATTGTTAATGAAGTGCGGAAATGATGATGAACAAATGAATATGTGGCTTTTGCACTTCTTTTATATGAGATACGAGTTCCTTAGGTAAAGTACCGTGGCTTGCCACCACATGTACCAGGTTGAAACTCGATACACTATTGACCTTACGGCGTAAAGGTGATCGGGCACTTATAAATTCCCGGGAATGGTACCCCCATTGAGCGATTTGATATATATATGAGAAAAAGCTATGCATATACTCATGGGGATGCGCGTCGGGGACAGTCCAAGGATTTAGCAAACCAGACTTGTCGGGTTGGCTTTATAACCGATAGATGAGACTCATCAGCTATAGGACAGGCATTCATCATATGCATCTATGTGACATTGTTTGGGTGTGCATATTGTATTTGGTGTGCCTATGTGAATAATTATGTTTAATTGCTAATTGCTATACTTGACGTAACTGCTATGGATTGTGTTTGAACCTCATTACTTGTGTTTGTGACTGAAATTGATTGGATTGTGATGAATTAGATGTTAATTGAGCTGTTTGGGCCTAAAGCCATGATTGATTACGTGATGGGCCGGAGGCTGTGATTGGTTTGTGTTGTGGTTTAGTAAAGTATGAAATATCGAGCTGGTTCAGCATAGATTTAACAAACTTATGTTTGGAGCAGGTTGGTCATTCATACTGTTAGAAAACTTTTAAGATTCTTTTATCTAAAAAGGGAGTTTGGATTTCTGTTTAGTTAACTGATTTCTTTTAAAAAGATTTTGAATTCTTGATGGTTAAATCATTGGTTTTCAAAGGATTCATTAGACAACGATAATCATTGAGTTTGAAAACAAGTTTCTTATTAAAGATCTTCTTATGACAATTCTAAAATTCTGTGGTGAGACCGTGTGGTTAGGTTCTCACCCCTCTACAGCTTTATCTTTTTAGGAGACGAACGAAGAGGCTTACGAAGAGTTTAATCGCAATTTTGCTTATACGATTTTGTTGTTATGTTTTAGTTTAGATATTATTCTTCCCTTGCCATTAATATTATATTGTTGTAAGAGGGATAGAAACTTGTTTTGTAATGAAACATGTATGTATATTTGTAAGTGCTTGTATAAGAAGTCTGGTACATATATATATATATAAGTAATGTGATTGAGTTCTGGTTATATTTGTATGTTTCTTTTATGAAAAAGTATCTTCAGGTTTTTCAAAGAAGACAACGATACAGTTTCGAGTCAAAGGCTCATATTTTATTATGAAGTATACGAAGTCGTCGTAATACTTCTTGCTATCAGAGTGGCGCAGTCGGAAGCGTGACATTCTGATAGTGAGGGTGTTACAATTATGGTATTAGAGCAGTTCATCCTGATTAGAGCCTTAGGAATGGACTGACTTTACTTCACTGCATACTCTAAGTGTCTGCCATGCTTTATGACTTGTTTTGATAACAAGAGTTTGAGTTTTATATGCATGACTGTCTATCGATTAACACTATTAGCTTACCATTGCATAACTGCTGTTGTTAAGTCTGGCCAACTTAATGTTGATAGTTTATGTGTACGGAAAAGTTAAAGGGTTATCATACGCAAAATAGAAGTAATAGGTAACGCATATCGCGCGGTTTGAGGACGTTAGGAGTTAATTCTTGAGGTTATTCTTTTCTTTGTCATGAAAATTCTGCTGATGACTTGTAACTTGTTCTTTCATAGTGTGCCTTGAAATCCATATTTGAGATTTCTTTTTTTGAAAAATAGTTTAATTATTTTCCAACCCTATCTCTTATTGAAATGCATTCTCGTTTAACCCTAACTGCCTATCTTAAATTCCTTGGAGGATTTGTTTTTGTTTGTTTAAACTCTTCTTGATTCATGTACTCTTTGATGTATTCTTGAAATTGTTTAATGCATCAAAAAAGTCTTTGAAATCTTTAAGAAATTTCTATTGATTGGGTTGTTCTTCTTTAAGAGTTTTGTATTTCTTTGGATCAGTTGAGAACTTATTCGATTTGTCATGTCTCGTGAATTCTGTTCAAATTCCTTGATTTAAGCTTCTTTTTCGAAATGTGAGTGGATTTCCTTCCTTTCATCTCTCAATCTTCTTGAATATCTTTACAAGGTTGTGATTTTAAGAATACACTTGGAATTTTAGTTTTAAACCTTTTAAAAGAGATTTTTGATTTTTTTAGAAGAAATTTCAACTCAATTTTCTCTTACTTGATTGTACCTATAATCATTCTTTAAAATTCATAAAGATGTTTTGAATTTGGCATGTCTTTATTTATATGTATTTTTGAAACTATACCTTAAATTTTTCTTTTTAAACAAAATTTGAAATTTCTTTCAATTTTATCGCGATTTCACTATATACCCCTAATTGACTAAATACTTAAGTACTTTTTGAGGTTTTTGAGGAATTATGTTTGGTCCTTAGTCCAATTAAATTCCATCTTTCAAGCTTCACATGTTTTGTCTTTACCTTAGAAATAGTCTTGGCGAAATACTTGATTTTGTTTCGACCCTATTACAATTTTATGCATATTTTTGTTTGGTTATATATCTAAGCATACTTTGAGATTCTTGTAAGGAGATTTTGTTTTTATTCCAAATAACCTTCATTTTACAAATTTCAAGTAATTTATTTCAACCTGAATATGTTTCGAGGTAACACAAATATCTATACTTTTGTTAATTCCCTTAAATATTTAGTTCATACCTTCTCTTTTTACAAGGTAAGATGATTTTCGTCTTAAGTTATCTATTCTTTGTGGATATTTCATTTGATTATGTTCTTAAACATTCTCCTAAATTTTGTAAACGACGTCCTTAACTTTAGTCACTCTTTTTGTGAATCTTGCACTTTAATTCAGGTTGAATTCAATTTTGACAAATGCATAATTTTTTTTTCATTGTCTCCATTAAAGTTATTTAAACTCTCAATACGTCCGCCTTTTATTTGTAAATTACTGTTTGAACCTTTTGTAACGTCTAACCTTGTAATTATACTTCTCTTCTTGAGTCTTGTACTTTTTGACATGTCATTGAAATTGTTTTAATACGAAACCGATTTTTGAATCTTTGAAAATGTTAAGTGCTCTTTTTAATTAGGCGATATAGGCTTATGCGTTCTAATCGTACTGTGTAATTTGACGTGTCGTTTGTCCTTTTCTTTTCTTGAGATATAATTTATATTCTTTGCTTTATAATTTGTACATTACACATATCTTGATCTATTTATACTTCTGACTCTGTTAAGACTCTTGCAACAAGGTTGTTGATCTTATTTTCTACCACGAGCTATGAAACCCCTATAATAATATGAAGTTGTTCCGTTGCGATGTGTCACTATTGTCTTTAACTATTCTTCTTCTATAAAATCTCATACTTTTTCGACTCGGCTTGAATCTGTTTCAAATTAATACGTTGTTTTTCTTCTTATTGATCCTAACAAACTTCTCTGATTCAAGAGTTATCCTTGTAATTACCAATTGATTCCTTTTCGGCGATCTTCATTGCTTGGGTATCCTTATCTACCTGTAATTTCATTCATTCTTTCGAAATCACTATGAGTACTGTCCTTGTTGCTTGTTATTTCTTTCTAAAATCTTGTACCCTTCTGAGTAAACTCGAGATTTGGTTTAGTGACACAAATGACCTTTAGATATAGTAAGCGATATGTTAGTTCTTAGGATACGATAAGTGGATGCGAAAAGTGAAGTTTGTAAGTGTGTGATGTCACAGGATGTTGTAGAGTTTTATTTTATGCGAAAGGGGTTTTGTTGATATTAGGCTTATGACTGGTTGTAGGTTTCCAAAGTGATTGATGAGATTGAGAACCTTCGGATGAGTTGTTCGATAAAGTGCAGTTGGGAGTTGTGATAGTGAGCCATTTTAAAGCCCTTGGTATTGACACCCTATAACCTCTTTATTTTTGAGCCTATCTAGTAACATCTGCTTATACCACACTTTTCCCTTATATCTAAGTCTTATGACTTATCCGGTGTTTGAAAATTTATATATGTGCCAACACTTCTTGCTTTTCTAAAGTATTCAAAACTAAAGTATTAAAACTATGAAATATCTTGAGTAGTACTTTAATTTTCGAGGACGAAAATTTTTATAAGGTGGATAGGATGTAAGACCCAAAATTTTCGGAAAATATTATTATTAGTTAATTTCAATTTATTTATTCATTAAAGACCTTATTTTTAGAAATTATTTTATTAAAAGTAATTAAATCAAGTTTTAATAATTAAATTAAAAATTTTACTTAATCTTATAATTAATGAATAATAAATAATTATACTTGATTGAGAGTTAATTAGCAAATTGATAATTAAATAATAATTTTTAAAGTAATTTTTTTAGGCTAAATTTGATTTAAATTAATTACAATATCCCTAAATTTTATTAAAATTATCCAAACTTCAATTTACCAAAATATCCCCAATTTCAAATTGTCCCAAATCAAACCCTAATCCTAAAAAAAAAACACAAAACCCTAATCCCCTTATACCTAATCCTAGCCGCCATTAGCCCTTCCCCTATAACACCCACGGCAGGAAAAAAAAGGGGAAAGAAAGGCCTAAGGAAGAAGGGAAGAACGAAGAGGGAGAAGGAGAAGGGAGGGGGAGCGCGGCGTTAAGGGAGAGGAGCTGCCTCGCGTCTTGCCGTCGTGTTCGCAAGTATGGAGGAAGCACGTTGCTGCCAGCTTCGTCGGATCTCTGTCGTCGAACCGTCCTTGCCGCTGCCATTGGAATTGCGAACGGAGGAGGGAGAAGATGCGCGAAAGGGAGCGTCGCGGTGTTGCCACGGTCATTGAGTCGCTGGGATCGCCGTCGTCGCGTTTGGATCGCTGTTGCACCGCCGTTCGTTGCTGCCCTGTTGCCCTCAAAGCTTCGCGTCGTCGTTTTGACCACTAATGGAACCCCATCTTCTCGGTAAGCGTTTCGTTCTAGAATCTTTGAAAATTGATATTCTGTTATGATTTATTAAAGGTTCTGAGTCGATAATGTAGGGTTGAATTCCGAGTCTTGCATGCTGAGTTCAATGGTTGTTGCATGCGACATCAAGCTGCTGCATCGTCACCAGAGCTACTGCTGCTCCGTGTTATCAGTTATTCATAAGTCAGGTAAGCTGTTCCTTGTTCCGAACTCTGTTAGTCACTATTCTGTTATATGTTGCTAAGGTTCTTGCGACGTGAATGCCTTAGAATCGAGTTCCGGTTATTGTATGTTACAATTCAAGCTGTTTCGGTTGTTGCGGAAGTGAGTGGAGCTGAGGCTGCAGTTGCCGCTGATCACGGGTCGAGAGAAAAGGTTTTCTTTGATGCGTTTGGTTTCTAGGTTTCGAATTTCCGAGGTAGGGGTTTTTCTTAAATTTTATTTTATTTTACAGAGTTTTTATAAATAGATATTAATGTGAAAGATATATTTCTGTGATTATGATTGTCTTATGAATGTGGTGGTTTGCTGGACTGAATTACTGATTGCTTGAGTAGTGTGCGATTGTTGATAAGAAAT
Source organism: Arachis ipaensis (assembly GCF_000816755.2). Lineage (NCBI taxonomy): Eukaryota > Viridiplantae > Streptophyta > Magnoliopsida > Fabales > Fabaceae > Arachis > Arachis ipaensis. Next base: position 76,651,702 of record NC_029786.2, on the reverse strand, counting down.
TGGTTTGAGAAGTTATTTAGTTGATTATTATGAAAAGTGGTTTTTCTTGGTTTTGAAGTTAATTTGATAATGTAAAAGAATCGGCTTAGGAAATGATTTAAGATATGAAAATGAATTGATTTTGGAAGCGGTTTGATTTTGAATTAGTTTGATTTTATATATGATTTAATATTTGAGCTGGTTTGATTTTGAAAAAGATTTATTATTGGAAATGGTTCACTTTGAAAATAATTTGATATTAAAACTGGTTGAATTTTGGAAAATGATTGAGATTTGGATATGGTTGAGCAGGTGGTGCACGAAATTGTGATTACACTTTTCACAACTCCGCACAACTAACCAGCAAGTGCACTGGGTCGTCCAAGTAATACCTTACGTGAGTAAGGGTCGATCCTACGGAGATTGTCAGCTTGAAGCAAGCTATGGTTATTTTGTAAATCTTAGTCAGGAGATTTATGATAAGAGTGATTGAATTTATGAAAAATAAATAACATGAAATAGATAGTACTTGTGATTCAGTAATGAGAAACAGGCTGAGGTTCCGGAGATGCTCTATCATCTGAATCTCTGCTTTCCTACTGTCTTCTTCTCCAAACACGCATGGCTTCCTTCCATGGCAGGTTGTATGATCCTCTCGGATGAAAAGTACCAAGCGCTGTCACCACACGGCTAATCATCTGTTGGTTCCCGCTAGCGTCGGAATAGGACCATTGTCCTTTTGCACACTGTCACTGCACCCAATATTTGCAAGTTTGAAGCTTGTCACAGTCATCCCCTTTCAAATCCTACTCGGAATACCACAGACAAGGTTTAGACTTTTTGGATCTCAGGAATGCTGCCAATGATTCTAGCCTATACCACGAAGGTTCTAATCTCCGGACTCGGTCCGTGAATTAGAAACCCAAGAGATATGCACTCAAGCTGTCGCCCAATGACTACGTTGAGCTCAAATAGAACGGAGTGGTTGTCAGGCACGCATTCATAGGGTTGAGGATAATGATGAGTGTCACGGATCATCATATTCTCCATATTGAAGTACGAGTGAGTATCTTAGAATAGAATCAAGCGCAATTGAATAGAAAATAATAGTAATTGCATTAATCCATTGAAATACAGCAGAGCTCCTCACCCCCACCTATGGGGTTTAGAGACTCATGCCGTTAAAGGTACAATATGAAATGTAAAAATGTCATAAGTTTTCAAATGAATCTCTAAAAGTAGTTTTTATACTAGACTAGTAACCTAGGTTTACAAAAAATGAGTAACTAAGTGCAGATAGTAGAGAAATCTACTTCTGGGACCCACTTAGTTTGTGCTTGGGCTGAGCATTGAAGTTTTTCGTGCTTAGGCTGTTTCTGGAGTTAAACGCCAGCTTTGGTGCCAGTTTGGGCGTTTTACGCCAGAATTTTTAGGCTGACATTGAACGCCAGTTTGGGCCATCAAATCTCAGGCAAAGTATTGACTATTATATATTGCTGGAAAGCCCAGAATGTCTAATTTCTAACTCAATTAAGAGCGCATCAATTAGACTTCTGTAGCTCGAGAAAATCCATTTCGAGTGCAGGAAGGTCAGAATCCAACAACATATGCAGTCCTTTTTCAGCCTCTGAATCAGATTTTTGCTCAGGTCCCTTGATTTCAGCCAGAAAATACCTAAAATTACAGAAAAACACACAAACTCATAGTAAAGTCTAGAAATGTGATTTTTGAACAAAAACTAATAAAAATATAATAAAAAGTGAATAAAACATGCTAAAAACTATGTAAAAACAATGCCAAAAAGGGTATAAATTATTCGCTCATCACAATACCAAACTTAAATTGTTGCTTGTCCCCAAGCAACTAAAAATAAAATAGGATAAAAAGAAGAGAATATACAATAAATTTCAAATATCAATGAAGCTCAGTTCCAATTAGATGAGCGGGACTTGTAGCCTTTTTGCTTCTGAACAGTTTTGGCATCTCACTTTATCCTTTGAAGTTCAGAATGATTGGCATCTATAGGAACTCAGAATTTAGATAGTGTTATTGATTCTCCTAGTTCAGTATGTTAATTCTTGAACACAGTTACTTTATGAGTCTTGGTCGTGACCCTAAGCACTTTGTTTTCCAGTATTACCACCGGATACATAAATGCCACAGACACATAACTGGGTGAACCCTTTCAGATTGTGACTCAGCTTTGCTAGAGTCTCCAGTTAGAGGTGCCCAGAGCTCTTAAGCACACTCTTTTTGCTTTGGACCTCGACTTTAACCACTCAGTTTCAAGCTCTTCACTTGGACCTTCATGCCACAAGCATATGGTTAGGGACAGCTTGATTCAGCCGCTTAGGCTAGGACTTTATTCCTTTGGGCCCTCCTATCCATTAATGCTCAAAGTCTTGGATCCTCTTTACCCTTGCCTTTTAGGTTAAAGGGTTATTGACTTTTTCTGCTTGCTTTCTCTCTTTTTTTTAGCAAGCTTTGTATTCACTGCTTTTTCTTGCTTCAAGAATCAATTTTTATGATTTTTTAGATTATCAATAACATTTCTCCTTTTTCATTATTCTTTCAAGAGCCAACAGTTTTAACATTCATAAACAATAATATCAAAAATATGCTCTGTTCAAGCATTCATTCAGAAAATAAAAAGTATTGCCACCACATCAAAATAATTAGATTATTTTCAAGATATAATTTGAAATTCATGTACATCTTGTTCTTTTGCAAATAAAAATATTTTTTTAAGAAAGGTGAGGGATTTATGGGATTATTCATAGCTTTAAGACATATACTCTAAACTTTATTGATCATGGAATAGAAATAAGACATAAAATAATCATAAAAGCAGACAAATAATAATAAAAGAAAGGAAATTAAAGACATAAAAATAAATGACTTTAATACTAATGCTCATGTAACTCTTAAAATAGATCTCTAATAACAAAAGTTATCACAGAGTTAGGACTCAACAACCTGCATTGGGAGAGGCAAGTGCTCCTTCAATTTGTAGGGCGCCTGGCTCTTCAAGGGACAGCTTCTGGCGCTTTAGCTCCTGTATCTCACGCCCTTGTTTCTCTTGTTCTATGAGCAGTTTGCAAAGCATGCTATTTTGATTCTGCTGCTCCTCTTTGAGTTGATTCACAGCTTCTTGCAGCTTGGTGACAGATGCTTCTAAGCGAGCCCAATAGTCAAATTGAGGAATTTCTGGAAGGAGTTCATGCGCCCCCTCCCCCCTCTTGGTGGGATTATCTTGAATTGGAGGTCCATCCATCATTTTTTTGGTGATTGGGTATTCAACTGGGATAAGTTCATCCACACCCATCTGTATCCCCCGCATCTTTGCATAGCAGACTAATCAAGCTTGGGTAGGCCAATCTGGCCTCAGTGGATTCCTTGTTTGCAATTGTGTAAATTTCAATGGGGATCAACTGATGAATCTCTACCTCTTTCACCAGCATAATACAATGAATCATCACTGCCATCTTAACAGTGACTTCAGATCGGTTGCTGGTTGGGAGTATAGAGCGCCCAATGAAATCCAACCAACCTCTGGTAACTGGTTTAAGATCTTCTCTCCTTAACTAGTTTGGGACACCTTTTGAATTGGTAATCCATTTGGTTCCAGGGAGGCAAATGTCCTCTAGAACTTGATCCAGCCTTTTATCCTTGGCCATCCTCCTTATAAATTTTGGCATTTTCGAAAGCATTAAGTCTGAATTCTTCCAGCTCATTCAACTGGAGTAATCTCCTCTCTCCAGCTACCTTAGTATCAAGGTTTAGGAACCTGGTTGCCCAGTAAGCCTTGTGTTCCAGTTTCACTGGCAGATGATAGGCTTTTTCATACACAAGCTGGTATGGAGAGGTCCCTATAGGAGTTTTGAACGCTGTTCTGTATGCCCACAGAGCATCATCCAGACCTCTTGCCCAATCCTTTCTACGGGAATTTACAGTCTGCTCCAGGATTCACTTTAGTTCTCTATTTGAGACTTCAGCCTGCCCATTTGTCTATGGATGATATGGAGTTACCACTTTATGGATAATTCCATATCGGACCAGAGCAGAGTCAAGCTGTTTATTGCAGAAATGAGTGCCTCCATCACTGATCAGTATCCTAGGGACATCGAACCTACTGAAGATATGCTTCTGGAGGAACTTCATCACTGTTTTGGTATCATTAGTAGGTGTTGCAATTGCCTCTACCCATTTAGATATATAGTCTACTACCACCAGAATATAAGTGTTTGAGTATGATGGTGGGAAAGGCCCCATGAAATCAATACCCCATACATCAAACAACTCAATCTCTAAGATCCCTTGTTGAGGCATGGCATAACTGTGAGGCAGATTACCAGCTCTCTGGCAACTGTCACAGTTACGTACAAACGCTCAGGAATCTCTATAGAGAGTAGGCCAGTAGAAGCCACACTGGAGAACCTTGGTGGCTGTTCGCTCACCTCCGAAATTTTCTCCATATTGTGATCCATGGTAATGCCATAGGATTTTATGTGCCTCTTCTCTAGGTACACATCTACGGATCATTCCATTTGCACACCTCTTAAAGAGGTATGGTTCATCCCACAAGTAGTATTTTGCATCAGAAATCAATTTTTTTCGTTTGCACCTTGCTATACTCTTTGGGTATGAACCTCACAGCTTTATAGTTTACAATGTCTACAAACCATGGTACTTCCTGAATGGCAAAGAGTTGCTCATCCGAGAAGGTTTCAGAGATCTCAGTAGGAGGGAGGGACGCTCCTGCTACTGGTTCTATTCTGGACAGGTGATCTGCTACTTAGTTCTTTGTCCCTTTTCTGTCTCTTATTTTTATATCAAACTCTTGCAGAAGCAACACCCATCTTATGAGTCTGGGTTTTGAATCCTGCTTTGTGAGGAGATATTTTAGAGCAGCATGGTCAGTGTACACAACCACTTTTGATCCTACTAAATAAGATCTGAACTTGTCAATGGCATAAACCACTGCAAGTAACTCCTTTTCTGTGGTTGTCTAATTCTTCTGTGCATCATTTAAAATACGGCTAGCATAATAAATGACATGCAGAAACTTGTTATGCCTCTGTCCCAATACTGCACCAATGGCATGGTCACTGGCATCACACATTAGTTCGAATGGTAATAGTCTGGTGCAGGAATAAATGGTGCTGTGACCAGCTTAGTTTTCAGAGTTTCAAACGCCTGCAAACACTCTGTGTCAAAGACAAATGGCGTGTCAGCAGCTAGCAGATTGCTCAGAGGTTTTGCAATTTTTGAAAAATCCTTTATAAACCTCCTATAGAATCCTACATGCCCCAGAAAGCTTCTAATTCCCTTAATATTGGCAGGTGGCGGTAATTTTTCAATTACCTCTACCTTAGCTTGATCCACCTCTATTCCCTTGTTTGAAATTTTGTGCCCAAGGATAATTCCTTCAGTCACCATAAAGTGACATTTTTCCCAGTTTAAAACTAGGTTAGTCTCTTGGTACCTTTTTAGAACAAGTGCTAGATGGTCAAGGCAGGAGCTGAATGAGTCTCCAAATACTGAGAAGTCATCCATGAAGACTTCTAGAAACTTTTCTACCATATCAGAGAATATAGAGCGCATGCACATCTGAAAGGTTGCAGGTGCATTGCACAGACCAAATGGCATCCTTCTGTAGGCAAATACTCCAGATAGACATGTGAATGCTGTTTTCTCTTGGTCTTGAGGATCTACTGCAATTTGGTTGTAACCTGAATAGCCATCCAAAAAGCAGTAGTATTCATGACATGCTAGTCTTTCTAGCCTCTGATCTATGAATGGTAAAGGAAAATGATCCTTCCTGGTGGCTGTATTGAGCCTTCTGTAGTCAATACACATACGCCACCCTATAACTGTTCTTGTAGGAACTAGTTCATTCTTTTTATTATGAACCACTGTCATGCCTCCCTTCTTGGGGACAACTTGGATAGGGCTCACCCAGGGGCTATCGGAAATAGGATAAATAATCCCAGCCTCTAATAACTTAGAGACCTCTTTCTGCACCACCTCTTTCATGGCTGGATTTAGCCACCTCTGTGGTTGAACCACTGGCTTAGCATCATCCTCCAATAGGATCTTGTGCATGTATCTTGCTGGGCTAATGCCCTTAAGATCACTTATAGACCAACCAAGAGCTGTCTTGTGTGTCCTTAGCACCTGAATTAGTGTTTTCTCTTCTTGTGGATTTAAAGCAGAGCTTATGATCACCGGAAAAGTGTCACCTTCTCCCAGAAATGCATATTTTAGGGATGGTGGTAGTGGTTTGAGCTCGGATTTAGGAGGCTTATCCTCTTCCTGAGAAATTTTCAGAGGTTCTTTCGTTCTCTCTGGTTCCTCCAGATCAGGCTGAACATCCTTAAAAATGTCCTCTAGCTCTGATTCGAGACTCTCAGTCATATTGATCTCTTCCACCAAGGAGTCAATAACATCTGCGCTCAGGCAGTCTTTTGGTGTGTCTGGATGCTGCATAGCTTTGACAGCATTCAACTTAAACTCATCCTCATTGACTCTCAGAGTTATCTCTCCTCTTTGGACGTCAATGAGGGTTAGTCCAGTTGCTAGAAAAGTTCTTCCTAGAATGAGAGTTGCACTCTTGTGCTCCTCCATTTCCAGCACTACAAAGTTAGTAGGAAAGGCAAATGGCCCAACCTTGACAATCATGTCCTCAATTATGCCTGATGGGATTTTGATGGAGCCATCAGCAAGTTGGAGGCATATCTGGGTTGGTTTAACTTCATCAGTCAAACAAAGCTTTTTGATAGTGGATGTAGGTATTAGGTTGATACTTGCCCCAGGTCACACAGAGCTGTCTTGGTACAAGCATCCTCTAATGTGCATGGTATCATAAAGCTTCCGGGATCTTTAAGCTTTTCTGGTAAGCTTTTCAGAATTATTGCACTGCATTCTTCAGTGAGAAAAACTTTTTCAGTTTCTCTCCAATCCTTCTTATGGCTTAAGATCTCTTTCATGAACTTAGCATAAGAGGGTATTTGCTCAAGTGCCTCTGCAAACAGAATCTTTATTTCAAGAGTCCTGAGGTAGTCTGCAAAGCGGGCAAATTGTTTATCCTGTTCCGCTTGGCGGAGTTTCTGAGGATAAGGCATATTGGCTTTGTATTCTTCAACCTTGGTTGCTACAGGTTTATTTCCTACAGAAGTGGTTGGAGAAGCCTGCTTAAGCGGGTTGTTATCAGCACTTGCAAGTGTCTGACCCCTTTGTGGCATTTGAATACCAGAATTGGGGGCTACATGGGCGTTTAATGCCAGATTGCCACCATTTTCTGGCGTCTGGACGCCAGAATTGGCTGTCCTTTGGGCGTTTAACGCCACTTTTTCACCCTTTTCTGGCGTTTGAACGCCAGAATCATTCCTCTCTGGACTCTTACTGTCCTCAGAGGGATTTTGGGTAGTGTTTTGGTTATCCTTTATCAGCTGTTCCTTTCTTGGCTTCCTGCTACCTTGAATTGATGCATTCAATGTTTTCCCACTCCTTAATTGAACAGCTTGGCATTCTTCTGTTATCTGTTTAGATAGCTGCTGTTTTGTCTGATCCAATTGTGCTTCCATATTTTGATTGGTATTTTTAGTGTCTTGGAGCATCTCCTTGAATTTTGCGAACTGTTTTGTTATAATAAGCAATTGCTGATTGAGTTCAGCAACTTGTTCTTGAGGACTAAGTTCAGTAGATACTACTTTAGCCTCTTCTTTCAGGGAGGACTCACTACTCCAGTACAGATGCTGATTTCTAGAAACTATATCAATGAGCTCTTGAGCCTCTTCAATTATCATTCTCATGTGTATAGATCCACCAGCTGAGTGATCTAGAGATATTTGAGCTTTTTCTATAAGCCCATAGTAAAAGATATCTAACTGCACCCACTCTGAAAATATTTCAGAGGGGCATTTCCTTAGCATCCCTCTGTACCTCTCCCAGACATTATAAAGAAATTCATGATCCTCTTGTTTAAAGCCTTGGATGTCCAGCCTTAGCTGTGTCATCCTTTTTGGAGGGTAATATTGATTCAGAAATTTGTCTGATAACTGTTTCCATGTTCTTATGCTTGTTGTGGGTTGGTTATTTAACCATCTTTTAGCTTGATCTTTTACAGCAAATAGAAACAGTAATAATCTGTAGACATCTTGATCCACTTCTTTATCACGTACTGTGTCAGCAATTTGTAAAAGCTGTGCCAAAAACTCAATAGGTTCTTCCTGTAGAAGACCAAAATACTGGCAATTTTGCTGCATCATGATAATGAGCTGAGGATTTAGCTCAAAACTGCTTGCTCTGATGGGAGGTATACATATACTACTCCCGTATGCAGCAGTAATGGGGTTAGCATATGAACCCAGAGTCCTTCTGGACTGTTCATTTCAACTTAGGTCCATGATGGAGAAAAGGGAATTGATGTGAATTGCAAATAGAATATATTTTTATTTTATTTAATTGAAAATAGCCGAATAAAAAAATAAAATAAAATAATTGGAAAATAAAATATAAGTTTTGAAAACTAAAAGCAAAAGAAAAAGAAATTTGAAAACTAAAGTAATTAATTAATTAAAAAGATTTGAAAAACTTTGGATATGATTTTTGAAAAAGATTTTGAATTTTGAAAATTTAAAACTAAGATGAGATAAAATAAAAATTTTAAAATAAAAATTCTAAAATCTTCGAAAATTCAATTAAATAAAGAGAAAAGATATTTTTGAATTTAGTGACGAAAGACAAAAACAATAAAATGACACCAAATTTAGAATTTTTAGATTAAAACAAAGAAAACAAACAAGAAAACTTTGAATGTTAGGATGAACACCAAGAACAAATTTTAAAAATTTTTAAGAAAATAGAAACACAAAGGACACCAAACTTAAAAACTTTTATATTTTGGACACTAATAATTCAAAAATGTATAAGATAAACAGCAACAATCACCACACAAGAAATTTTAAAGATCAAATAAGGAAAATTATCAAGAACAATTTGAAGATAAAAAAGAACTAAGAACATATAATTCGAAAATTGAAAGAAAAATAAAATCATGCAATTGACACCAAACTTAAAATATGAAACTAAGCTAAAACAGAAGACTAAATTATGAAGTTATTGGTTTTTAAAAATTTTTGAAAATAGTTTAGAAAAATAAAATAAGGATTTTAAAATTTTAACCCAAAACAATAATAGAAGACTCAATGTTAGTGACTCTAAACCAAAAAGACAAATTTTCCTAATCTAAGCAACAAAATAAATCGTCAGTTGTCCAAACTCGAACAATCCCCGGCAACGGCGCCAAAAACTTGTACGTGAATTGTTTGTTCCCCGGCAACGGTGCCAAAAACTTGGTGCACGAAATTGTGATTACACTTTTTACAACTCCGCACAACTAACCAGCAAGTACATTGGGTCGTCCAAGTAATACCTTACGTGAGTAAGGGTCGATCCCATGGAGATTGTCGGCTTGAAGCAAGCTATGGTTATTTTGTAAATCTTAGTCAGGAGATTTATGATAAGAGTGATTGAATTTATGAAAAATAAATAACATGAAAAAGATAGTACTTGTGATTCAGTAATGAGAAACAGGCTGAGGTTCCAGAGATGCTCTGTCATCTGAATCTCTGCTTTCCTACTGTCTTCTTCTCCAAACACGCATGGCTTCCTTCCATGGCAGACTGTATGATCCTCTCGGATGAAAAATACCAAGCGCTGTCACCACACGGCTAATCATCTGTTGGTTCCCGCTAGCGTCAGAATAGGACCATTGTCCTTTTGCACACTGTCACTGCGCCCAACATTCGCAAGTTTGAAGCTCGTCACAGTCATCCCCTTTCAAATCCTACTCGGAATACCATAGACAAGGTTTAGACTTTCCGGATCTCAGGAATGCTGCCAATGATTCTAGCCTATACCACGAAGGTTCTAATCTCCGGACTCGGTCCGTGAATTAGAAACCCAAGAGATATGCACTCAAGCTGTCGCCCAATGAATACGTTGAGCTCAAATAGAACGGAGTGATTGTCAGGAACGCATTCATAGGGTTGAGGATAATGATGAGTGTCACGGATCATCATATTCTCCATATTGAAGAACAAGTGAGTATCTTAGAATAGAATTAAGCGCAATTGAATAGAAAACAGTAGTAATTGCATTAATCCATTGAAACACAGCAGAGCTCCTCACCCCCACCTATGGGGTTTAGAGACTCATGCCATTAAAGGTACAATATGAAATGTAAAAATGTCATAAGTTTTCAAATGAATCTCTAAAAGTAGTTTTTATACTAGACTAGTAACCTAGGTTTACAGAAAATGAGTAACTAAGTGCAGATAGTGGAGAAATCTACTTCTGGGACCCACTTGGTGTGTACTTGGGCTGAGCATTGAAGCTTTTTCATGCTTAGGCTATTTCTGAAGTTAAACGCCAGCTTTGGTGCCAGTTTGGGCGTTTAACTCCAATTCTGGTGCCAGTTTGGGCGTTTTATGCCAGAATTTTTAGGCTGACTTTGAACGCCGGTTTGGGCCATCAAATCTCAGCCAAAGTATGGACTATTATATATTTCTGAAATCCCAAGATGTCTAATTTCCAACGCAATTGAGATCACGTTAATTGGACTTCTGTAGCTCGAGAAAATCTATTTCGAGTGCAGGAGGGTCAGAATCCAACAGCATCTGCAGTCCTTTTTCAGCCTCTGGATCAGATTTTTACTCAGGTCCCTCAATTTCAGCCAGAAAATACCTGAAATTACAGAAAAACATACAAACTTATAGTAAAATCCAGAAATGTGATTTTTGAACAAAAACTAATAAAAATATAATAAAAAGTGAATAAAACATGCTAAAAACTATGTAAAAATAATGCCAAAAAGAGTATAAATTATCCGCTCATCGGCAGGATTTGAGGAATGTTTAGATGGGACCCAAAAAGGGTGGCAGAGTCTAAGTTTAGAGGAGATGTTGCCAAAATTTTATGAAAATTAGAAACCTCGGTTGAAGTAATTATTTAAATAGATTTTGTTTTAAAGATTATATGTTTTATGTTTGATTTTATTTAGAAAGAAATGAATAATGTTTTGAACTGAGATTGTTGATGTACGGAATGGGAGGATGGATGATGATGATTGAATTTGAATGAAGGATAATAAGGATTTTAAAGTAAAAACTGAGATGGATTGATTTTGGTTTCCAAGTAAAGAGATTTGAGAAAATGCGACTTATGGCTTGAATGTTGATTGATTTGATATGAATTGTTAATGAAGTGCGAAAATGATGATGAAAAAATGAATATGTGGCTTTTGCACTTCTTTTATCTGAGATACGAGTTCTCTGGGTAAAGTATCGTGGCTTACCACCACGTGTTCCAGGTTAAAATTTGATACTATGTTGACCTTACGGCGTAAGGGTGAACGGGCACTTATAAATTCCCGGGAATGGTACCCCCATTGAGTGATTTGATATATATATGAGAAAAAGCTATGGATAGACTCATGGGGATGCGCATCGGGAGACAGTCCAAGGGTTTAGCAAACCGGACTTGTCGGGTTGGCTTGATAACTGACAGATGAGACTCATCAGCCATAGGACAGGCATTCATCATATGCATCTATGTGACATTATTTGGGTGTGCATATTGTATTTGGTGTACCTATGTGAATAATTATGTTTAATTGCTAATTGCTATACTTGACGTAACTGCTATTGATTGTGTTTGAACCTCATTACTTGTGTTTGTGACTGAAATTGATTGGATTGTGATGAATTAGGTGTTAATTGAGCTGTTTGGGCCTGAAGCCGTGATTGATTATGTGATGGGCCGGAGGCCATGATTGGTTTGTGTTGTGGTTTAGTAAAGTATGAAATATCGAGCTGGTTCAGCATAGATTTAATGAACTTATATTTGGAGCAGGTTGGTCATTCATACTGTTAGAAAACTTTTAAGATTCTTTTATCTGAAAAGGGAGTTTGGATTTCTGTTTAGTTAACTGATTTCTTTTAAAAAGATTTTGAATTCTTGATGGTTAAATAATCGGTTTTCAAAGGATTCATTAGACAACGATAATCACTGAGTTTGAAAATAATTTTCTTATTAAATATCTTCTTATGACAATTCTGAAATTCCGTGGTGAGGCCGTGTGATTAGGTTCTCACCCCCTTACAGTTTTATCTTTTCAGGAGACGAACGAAAAGGCTTACAAAGAGTTTAATCGCAATTTTTCTTATACGATTTTGTTGTTATGTTTTAGTTTAGATATTATTCTTCCCTCGCCATTAATATTATATTGTTGTAAGAGGGATAGGAAACCTGTTTGTAATAAAACGCATGTATTTTTATTTGTAAATACTTGTATAAGGAGTCTAGTACGTATATATGTATATGAGTAATGTGATTGAGTTCTAGTTTTATTTGCCTGTTTGTTTTTTTACTTAAAAGTATTAATGTGATTGAGTTTTGGTTATATTTGTATATTTTTTGTATGAAAAAGTATCTTCGGTTTTTTCAAAGAAGACAACGATACAGTTTCGAGTGAAAGGCTCATATTTTATTATGAAGTATATGAAGTTGTCATAATACTTCTTGCTATCAGAGTGGTGTAGCCGGAAGCGTGACATTCTGATAGTGAGGGTGTTATACGCTGCACTCTCTTCTCCTTACTTCTTGAGTCTGCTTGTTGTCTCTACTCCCATCCTCTTGCCTCTTCTCTACTGTTCTGCTTGTGCTCTTGCCACAGTCACATCCACATCCGATTCTCTTCCTTTGTTTTTTTCCGCTGCAAGATGCTATGTTTCTACTCTCTTTATAATTTTTTTTTAGTTTATTAGCTTTTAAATCTTTATTATGTTATACCCTTTTTTCTTTGGTCAATTCATATAAAGCTGATTTGCAATTCCTTCAACTGCATCAGATTGGCAATTGAAAGAATTTGTTTGGATTTAACGTTGATTTGGGATTTTGAGAGAATTTTATTTGTGTTTATTTGTTGATATCGTTAAAGTTGATTATGGTGGTGGATTGTTTGGATTTAATATTGATTTAGAATTTTGGGATTTTTTAATTTGTGTTTAATTCTTAATGTTGTTGAAGTTGACGATGGTGGTGGGATTTAAGTGATGTTATGAAAGTTGTAGTGGTAGTAAAGGTGTTAATGGGAGTGCTAGGTGGTAGTGATGGTGATTACGGTAGTTTGAAAGGAGAGAGGGTAAAATTGGTGCTGGAGAGGCCATGGTGTTTTGAGAGTGAAAATGGCGGTGGTGTTTGCACTGTTGTTAAAAAAGATGAGAAGATGAAGGAAGAAAAAGGGGATGAAAGTATCTAGCCTTCAAACGCTGTGTTTTGTCCCTGGAAAGAACTAAGTCATTTTTCTTCTTAGCACAGGGACTAATTTGTCCTCCTAGAAACACTGGATATTTAACAGTCACATGTGCGAGTTAACGTTTCATGTCAGTATTTTCCGTTAGTGACTAACTGAATAATTTGGTCGGGGACTTTGGCCGATGAAATCAAACTTTGAAATTTTTGTGTATTTTAAAATCTGAGAGACTAAAGTGTTTGACTTTAGAAATTTCAGAGACTGATTTGAATAATTACTTTTGTTTTTATTTTCTTTAATAATTAAGAGTTTAGTAATTATAATTATTTCAGTTTTCATATCTATCTTGAACCAAATAGGATATTAAGACGTAAGTCAGTCTTGTACATTTTAAATCAAACACAATATAAAAACTTAATTTAGTCCCAATTTTTAAATTTTTATCTCAATTTATGTCATTCTTTTGAACGCTATTGAATAGAATTACACCAATTTAAATCTACATGTGTTGATATATATGTTTTTTTTTTTT
>NC_029786.2:76633180-76637727 GCF_000816755.2 Arachis ipaensis | reverse complement strand
GGCCCAACTACCATATAACATGCAATAGTTTCTCAAAGTATGAAGTTAACCAAGAGCAAAAGAAAAAAAAAAAATACCGGTATAAAAGTTAACCAAAAAAAGGATGTTTTCTAACTCAACGTGGAAAATGATGCAAGGCCATCCCGATATGCAGACAATTGCATCTGAAACCATATCAACGTGGGGACAGATGTTTTCTCAGAAGAACTATACGACAGAATTACTATGTCTCTAACTCCTAATTCCTAATTATACCTTTAAGCAGTTATTGAGAAGAAAATATTTTTTATTAATAAAGGGGTATTTTTGGTCACTTTTATTTAAATTTGTAGATATTCAATTTACTACATAATAATTGTTTTAATAATATTTGTTCTAACTGACTTTTTATAAGATAAAAACTCTATGTAAGTATTTTTATATAAAATTGTTAATTAAAAATTATTAAGTAATTTAATATTTTTAATTAATTTATTCTCTATCTATTTTTAATTATGAACTTTACAGGAATACAATATGAATCTTTCCTTTTTTACAATCCCGAAAATTGTCATCCACGCACATACATTAACATGATTATTGAGTTTGTCCACAAGCCATGTGCCTTGTGTGCATGCCAATTAAATATACACCCAATTCTAATGGGTTATGGTTCAATCTGACCAACCAAAAGGAATCCATGTTCTACAATTCCCCAATGCCAAGCCAATTCAAGCAATCCTTAAATCATCATTTATGTTCATCATTAAAGATGGCACATAAATTCCCTAGACATATGACTAAGAATCAGTTAATGTCAGGGATGGTGATTGAAACAACTATTAACGAATAGTACTACTAATTGTCATTCATGCATGATTTCCATAGAGAATGTAATGTTGTGTTTGATTAAATGAGATTAATGTCACAATGCGAGAAAAAACAATGATTTTTAAATAATATCCTATATTATTAAGTCCACTTTACTCGTTAAGGAAACAAAAATAAAGGTGGGCACTAATCACTACAATAAATTTGGGTTGAGATAACCCTTTATGAAAACATGGTCTAAACACATGAAAAGTGATGTCTTTTGATTAAAGGCAACGCTTGTCCATCAAATGCAACGTTTTTGGAGAGTTGGTTATACAGTCGGTTATTTTTGTTCTAAGATAACATTTTTTTGCATCAAAGGAAATTCTTTTTACAATAATCCTTAAAAAACGTTGTCTTTTCTTCTCTATAGAACAACTTTGAGTAAATGTTGTCTTAAAGTTTTCAAAAACAACACTTGACGAAGTACTTTATTGCAACATTTTTCACGAATTGTCTTTTAACTAATCTAAAAACATGTGTAAAATGTTGTCTCTTTTAATACCTAAATCAATATTTGTTTAAGTTTTTATGAATTGTCTTTTTAGATATCTAAAGCAATATTTATCTAAATTTATTTGGAATTGTCTTTTTTAAAAGATATATAGCACACTCTAACAAAATTTAATTATTTAAACTAAACTTAACAGATAGAAAGAGAGGATAAGCTAATAAGCTAATATATTGCATATATTTTAAATTAAAAAGTTGTTTCAAATCCAACTAAATAAATTTTAAATAGATATACTTGCAGTTGTCAATTCAAATCAAATACACAAAACTAAACAAAAAATACATGTTTTCTCATGAACTTCAACAAAAAAATACTATATATATTTCCATTTAAAATCCTTAGCTTTTGTGCTTTACCATTGTGCCAAGAGTAACCTTTGTCTCACAAAAAGAGAGTCAATATTCCTCTACAAACAATCAGCGCAGGCCATGCCTTTCCTATGTAAGCCACCATGGAAGACCCGAGTCGTCGAGAAGCACAGCACCGTAGAGGACCATAATCGTCGAGAAGCGTAGTGCCATGGAAGACCACCGTCGTTTAGCTGCTCGCCGTTACTAGACAAAGGGGTTAGTTGGAGTTTTGAAATTTCAGAATTTGAATGGACTTAGGGATTCAATGGGTTTTGGTTCCAAAAACTTATTTTAAACCCTTTTGTCTTTTTTTTTTCTTTTTCTTAAGTTATTTGGAGGTAAAGAAGTAAAATGGGTGGGAATATAATCAAAAGTTTTCTTTTAAAATTTTTAGCTATGACTAATTTTAGACAATTTTTATAAATTTTATTTGTTAAATTTTTTTGACAACTCTTGTAAAGTGTTATATTTTTTATTTAAAAAGGTTGTCTTAAATTTTTTATATTACAATATTTTGTAAATGTATCTTTAGATATTAAAGACAACCATTTTTATGGGTTGCAAAAAATTCTGTTATCTTTGCCCTGCTTAAATGCAACCAGTCAAAAATATTGTCTTTGCCTATCTAAGGTAACTTTTGTTAAACGTTGCTTCGAGTAAGGGTTACTTTAGGCAAGAAATGTGGTAGTGAATAATTAAGTTATGGGAAGTTAGTTTGTGATATTTTTTTGCAATCCCGCTACACATCCAAGATTTTTTGGCAACCAAATCCAATCAAGTTAGTTTAAACCTAACAAAAATCAGTTTCATTAGTGAGAGCGTGTAGACACGCTCCCATTCCCAGCGACATCGCACGCTTCTTCTTCACGTTCCTTCGTCTTCTCTGCATGTAGTTGCTGCATTTTTCTTTTCTTTTTCTTTTCATCTTTCTAGTAATTTTTTATAGCATTATGTATGTCTTTTTTTAATTTGATTTTTTCTTCTCTTTTTTTCTTGTTTTTATTCTTATTAAGAGGGTAAAACAAGAAGAATTATAAGAATGTGAGACAAGAAAAGAAGAAGAAGATAATAATGACACCGAAATTTCTTAACAATAACACGTAAATTTCTTAATTTTAACACTAAAACTTAACTACAAAAACATAGGTTCTTAAATGCTGCTTTTTTTTTCTGATGATGATGATGATGATAGAGGAGGAGTTGTTTTGAATTTTTATTCTTACATTTTTTGTTAAGAGTATTGCTTTTCATATTAGACTTGAATAAACATGTATTACAATCTTATTTAATTGATGAATGTAAAAAGTAAATTATATACTAAAATATTACAAGATAACACCGAAATTTTTTGAATAAACATGTTGGTACTATATTACAATCTTATTTATTTGAATGGATGTAGGTTCACATTTATTGGATTGAATTCTTCCCAGAAACAAAAAATATCGAAATTTCTTAATTTTGACATCGAAATATTGCTACAAAAGCATAAAAATTTCTTAATTTTGACACCAAAATTTTACTACAAACACAAAAATGTCTTCTTAATGTCTTATGCTTCTTATGCTTCAATGAGAGCTTCTTTTCTTCTTCTACTTACTAACTAAAGATAATGAGAAGGAATATTCTAATTTGATGTTCTATCTTTGATGGAGGAAAAATGTCGGTAAAGAATTTCTCAAAATAATTCTCGTTGCAAGTATAGTTCTAAACTAAAAATTAATCCTCAGTCAACGTTGAATTAGGTTGTCACAAGTACAACCCCAATAAAAATAAACCGAAGTATTCAAACCTCGGGTCGTCACTCAAAGGAATTGCAGGGTAGTGTGTTTATTATTGGCTATGATGTACTTCTTTTTGGAATTTTGAAATAAGGAACAAGAAAATATAAATTTTGAGAAAAATAAACTAACAACTAAGAAAGGTCCTAGCAAGGATTGAGAATTGGAATTCATATTCTCATTATCATCATCAATTGTGATGGTAAGTGCAAATCGCTTTCACTTAGTTATCCTCTAACAAATGAAGGAAAGTCAAGCGAGCAAAATCGACTTAAGTTCACAAGTCCTAATCAAAGACTAAATTCAGTGAGGCTCAAGCCAACTAGCAACTTTCAATTACTAATCAACAAAAGAATTTTGATAATCAAGAGTCTCTAATTAATCAATCCAAGTCAATAACACAAAAATCTAAATTAAAATCTAACTAAGCATTTTATCAAACACTTGGAAGGCATAAAATAAAAGCATAGAAAAGTAACAAGAAATAGTAAAATCTAAGATTAACAAATGTAAGGAATCAATAACCAACAATTAAAGAAAGAAGTAATAAACATGAAATACCTCAAATTGCATTAAAAGAAAATTGAATCTAACAAGACGAGTTCATAAACTAAATTGGAAAAATAAAGAAATCAACAAGAGAAGATAAACTAAGATACTAGAACAATAAAAGGTAGAAAAAAACTAAATTAAAGGAAGATAAAATCCTGAAGCTAAGAAGAAAAAAGACTAAAAATCCTAAAACCTAGAGAGAGGAGAGAGCCTCTCTCTCTAGAAACTTACATCTAAAACCTAAAGTGTGTATCAATGCATGATTCGAATCCTCCTTTCCAGCTCCATTCTACAGCCTCTTGTCTTCATTTTTGGGCCTGAAACTGGGTCAAAAGCAGCCCAAAAATCACCCCTAACGAATTCACTTTACTGAGGCACATGACGCTTGTCACGCGTACACGTCATTTGGTTATGGCTTGGTTACGTGTACACCAGCTTCTCAAAACTCCAATTTCTTGTGTTCCTTCCACTTTTGCATGCTTCCTTTCCATCCTCTAA
>NC_029786.2:76629869-76633018 GCF_000816755.2 Arachis ipaensis | reverse complement strand
AACCTGAAAACACTTAACACACATATCACGGCATCGAATGGTAATAAGAGAAGATTACAAATTAGCAATTTTAAGGTCAAAGAAGCATGTTTTCAATCATAGAATAAAATTAGGAAGGAAACTTAAAAACATGCAATTTACATGAATAAGTGTGAGAATAGTTGACAAAACCCACTCAATTCAATACAAAATAAACCATAAAATAGTGGTTTATCAATCTTACTAGGTAATCATGATGATTAAGATAATGAAGAATAATAGGAGGAGGAGGAGGAGGAGGAGGAGTTGTTTTGAATTGTTATTCTTTTTTTTAGGAGTATTACTTCTCATATTAGACTTAAATGAATATGTATTACAATCTTATTTAATTGAATGAATGTAAAAAATAAATTGCATACTAAAAGATCACAAGATAATACTGAAATTACTTGAATGAATATGTGTGTACTATATTAGAATCTTATTTAGTTGAATAAATGTAGGTTCACACTTATTGGATTGAATTCTTGCCAGAAACATAAAAAAAAATACCAAAATTTTTTAATTTTGACATCGAAATATTATTATAAAAACACAAAAATTTTTTCTTCAATGCTATATTTTTTGCTTCTTATTCTTTTTTTTTTTCAAATTGCTCTTACTTCTTTTAAGAGCATTACTTCTCAATTAGACTTGAATGCACACTTATTGGATTGAAATCTTGCATGTGCAAAAATTTAAAAGAAAATGAAAGAGAAAAAGAAACACGGTAATTTATGCATAAGAAGAAAATGACAATGATGATGACGATAACAATGATGATGATGATGATGGAGGAGGAGGAAAAGAAAAGAGGATAATAAATTCAAATGAGAAAAAAAAAGGAGAAAGAGGAGGAGGTGGTGGTGACGACGACGACGATAACGAAAGAGAAAGACGAGGGAAAATGAGGAGAATAAGAAGAGACAATCGCAGTAGCGACGACGACAACAACGCTAATGATGATGGCGACGGGAGAAAAGGAAGGAGGAGAATAGATTCAACTGAGACAGGAAAGAAAATGAAGAGGAGGAAGTGGTGGTGGTGATGGTGACGACGACGATAACAAAAGAGAAATATGAGAAAAAAAAGAGGAGAATAAGAAGAGGCAGTAGCAGCAGCGGTGTCCAAGAAAAAAAAAAGAAGAAGCGCGTGAACGAAAAACACATTATAATAACTTGGTTGAACTTGATTAGATAAATGATTTGGATGCGGAGTTTTTTATTTTTTTTGGTTATTGACTTAAAGGCAAAGTTTTAAATCTTTTTGAAAGCCATTAAATCTTGTATTTATCCCCTACCTTTCAAGGAAAGAATGAGAGATTATAGTTTTTTTCATGATATTTCCGATCTGATCGGCAAAAAATTTATGGTGGATCTAAGTTTTATTTAAATATTTGTTATTAGTCAATAAGACTGCGTTTGTTTATAGAGACAGGACACTGAGACAATGACACAGAGACACAAAATTATGTTTGGCAGAGGAGATATGGACAGAGATAATGTGTCCAGAGACACTGAATTAGTGTATTTTGTGTCCATCCTGACAGGAAGGACACAGAGACACTAATAAGGGACACAACTTATTTTTTATTTTTTCTTTTATTATTTTTGTTAATTTTTTATAATTATATTTTTTATTATTATATTTTTCATCTCAAATTTTTTGAATGAAAAAAAATGAGAATAAATTAGATTTTTATAATTTGTTATAGTTTATCACTAAACAGAATACAAAAACACAAAATTTTGTGTCTATGTCCATCAATGTCTTGTCCTGTCCTGTTCTCGAAAACAAACGCAGTTTAAGTTACTATAAACGCAAGACAGGAATTTTTTTTTTTTTGTTTTAATATAAGACGAGATTTAAATTTCTATAAATTTCTTGAAGAGACAAATGAGCTAATCTATATAACTATAGAAAATTTTTAAATGTACCGTCATAGCGGTGTCTGATTTTTAACTGTTTATCTAAGTTGTCTTTGACTAACCCGGTCTACCCCGAAAAAAGAAAGATGTCATGAAAAATAAATAAATAAATAAATTTCTTCTTTATCTGATGGCTGGATCCTTGAGCCAAGACACAAGAGTTTCTATCCGCTGGTATTTAGAGCTCCTTCCCTCGTTTGCATTTTGCAATATGTATATATAATAATAAGAAAAAAGAAAAAGAAAAAAAAAAGTAGATAGCCTTTGATTGATTATTCCCCCAAAGATTTATTTAAAGGGTATGGGAAAGAGGGAGATAAACTGACAGAAGACACCTTCATTTACGGAACAAGTAAAAGCAAAAGACAAAAAAAAAAGTGAGGTGTTCAATTTATTCAAGAAGCCAGAGAGCATTGGACAGAGGAACAGAGGGGAAAGGAAAAGAAAAGAAAAAGAGAAGAAAAAATGATCATCAAAAGTTTGTACCTTCAACAATATTTCAGTGTTAATCGTATCTAGCATAGAAGAATATATTGTTACCAAAAAGAATAGACCCCTTGTTTGTATGAGTATGATGACACATACACGCTTTACGTATATGAGGTACATATATTTTGTTGTTGCTCAATCATGTAATAAAGTGGGGATACCTTGTGTCTTTTTGCCATATCAATGTAATGTGTGTAATAACTAAGGCCATACCCCATTCCCAACCAAAAAAATAAATAAATAAATATCTGTCAAAGAAATTAAAGAAAGTAATGTCACTAGTCCATTTTTCACTTTATTGGATAGAGGAAATTAAGACAACCTATAGGCTAATTAATGTTAACCAAAGTATCTTAACTGTATAATAATCACAATTCGTAATTCTCCCGACGAGATACTGAACGCTAAACAAGATTGCATTGATGAGTGATAGGTATATACTATATAGTTTAGATTTTGAACAAATATAGAATTTGAGATGGGATGTGGATCACCGGTTATTTTTTTAAATATTGGAAAAATTTTGGTGTAATATTTAGTTATTGAATTTTATGTGTATAATATGCGGGGACATATTATCTTATTCTCATCATTTCAAAAAAATATTATTATAAAATTCAATAAATAAGTGTTACACTAAAGTTTTTTTTATATAAAAAAAATGAGCCTTAGATCACGCCCTAATGAAAAATAAGCTTTAATAGGACAACAAAA
>NC_029786.2:76620870-76629844 GCF_000816755.2 Arachis ipaensis | reverse complement strand
CTTTTGGTTTTTATCTTGATAGTAAAAAAGAATAAAGAATTTTTTTATTTGATATCTTTTATTTTTTATAATTTTTATATCTATGTTTATGTTTAGTTTATTTGGGAAAATTATATAATAACTTAAGACAAATGAAAAACATCTACATACATTTATGAAACCAACTATAACTTTGATATACGTATTAAAAAAAAAAATTTTATTTATAGTTCACATTTAGAACACATAATAACATATAATGAATTTATATTTTAATAAACACATAAAGTTAGATTATTAGATTTTTGGAGACGTTATTTTTTTAATTTATAGAATTCTCGGCTGTTAACTTATAATTTTCTTCGTAAGTTTTGATATTTATTATTTTTATAGATTTTGATTTCATTTTTATTGTAAACTTTCATTTTGTTTTATTTTAATTAAACCCCATATTTTAAATTCTAAATTTTAAATTATAAATATTAAATATTAAATCCCACTGACTGCTGGCCACCGCCACCCGTACATTACCACTGACCAACGACCATCATCAACCACTACCCACCTATTTTTAACACTATAATCTTTCCTCTTTTTGATTTTTCCTTATTTTCTTATTAAAATTTTTATTAATATAATACACATATAATTTTAGTCAGTAATTTTAATCAGTAATTATATTAATTTATACATTTAATTTTATATTTATGTGTAACTTTTATTTAATTTAATATATATATTTAAAAAAAATTTTTATTTTTATTAATTTAAACAAACAAATAACTTTTTCTTTTACGAAATTTTAAAAATAAAAACATTGAAAATGAAAAACAAAAAATAAAAATGAAGTGTTAGCGAACCCCACATTTTAATTTTGTGTGTGTATGAAATTGTAATAAACATGTGTACACAAAGATAAGGATACTTGTTTGCACTATGCAAAACATACACCCTACCATATCAGAGCCGAGTTTTTGTTGCATGCATGTGTGTGTAGTACAAATTAAAAGGGTTCCCCCCACAAAGGATTTCACAAAGCGCATTATTATAATAACGTTAACTTTTGGGCAAGGCCCAAGGGTACTGGATACATCCTCGTCCTCACTTTCCATTTTGTGTCTCTTCAATTTTCATGGGTCCAAAACTGGGAAGCTTCATCATCATACCATGTACGTGTACATGCAGACGTACATGCATATGCATTTGTACCAAGTACCAAGTGTACCAATCTTCAATGCAACATTATCTTATAGAAAAATTTTCAAGTATTTTAAAAATATTAAAGTGTGTTTGGTGGCCTATTTTTTTCCATATGAAAATATTTTGGTGTTTTCAATGGATATGGGGAATTTTGTGTATTTGCATAACAGTGGTGGGCATGTCAGCGGGATAGCTGTCAGCGGGATAGCTGCAACACGTGGAGGGCGTGCTGACTCAGCACGTGGGGGCGTGATGATGACGTGTCGCTCTTTGATTCGATAGCGATGCAACACGTGATCTGCGTATTGAGTGCTCTTTCTATATAAGGCAAAGTTTGGTACTATTTCATTGCAAAGAGGAGAGTTGTTTGAGTGTGTTTCAGGTGTGATGGAGGGTATCGCAAACTTGGTAGTATTTCACAACGGTGAAATTATACGAATACTCATGAGAGAGCGAGCTTTGCGTGTGAGAATTCATTTTCATTTGGGGTTCCATACACCATTTAGAACAGTCTTTGTTAAAGCAAGGAGAATGATATAGTTTTTGGTGGTCTAATACAGTTTGATATTATGCCGATCATTGACGAAGTGAGTATGCAGAATATGTTCCATATTCACTGCTAGGCTCAAGTGCGATAGCTAGAGATTGAGCTGTATGTTGAGTTTGAAAATGTAAAACCAGATGGGATTCAAAATGATTCAGAGGATAACAGAGCTAAAGTGTATGAAGGAATGAATAGTGATAGCAAAGAGGACTTCGAAGCTACTTATGAAGCTGGCGACAAAGACGAGGATGGTGATGTGGGAGGTGAGACAGCAGTGGAGAATGTAGTAGTTCCTCCCGCAGTTAGTCAACCGATGGACGTTGCACCTTTTATGCGTAACTTGAATCTTAATGCCATGAATGCACCGAAATTTCTTGAACATGCAAACATAGGTACGTGATGAGTGAATAATACGTTTTTCTTAATTTATACTTTGGATGAATCAATGAGTGACGATTTCTATTTTGTGTAGGTGTTGCTGATCCTAAGCATGGGGAGTTCAGGATCGGAATGGAATATAGTTCTAAAAAGTCGGTCATCGCAGCAATTAGAAGTTACACTATCTCTACAAGAGTCGACTACAACGTGTATGAGTGATAAACCCCATTTTAGGGTTTCTCTTATGCTTAATTTAGTAGATTTTATCCATTATTCTCACACTTATTCATTTAATTCGCATGTTTTACATTTTCCTTCCTAATTTTGTACTATGATTGAAAACATGCTTCTTTGGCCTAAAATTTGCTGTGTTTAATCCTCTCTTATTACCATTCGATGCCGTGATATGTTTGTTAAATGTTTTCAGTGTTTATAGGGCAGGAATGGCTTAGAGGATGGAAAGGAAGCATGCAAAAGTGGAAGAAATACAAGAAATTGAAGGAATTGCTAAGCTGTCAATCCTGACCTCTTTGTACTAAATCGATCATAACTTGAGCTGCAGAGGTCCGAATGGGGCGATTTCAGTTGCGTTGGAAAGCTAACATTCGGGGCTTCAAAATGATATGCAATTTGCCATAGTTGCCATGCAGTTAGACGACGCGCACGCGTGGATCACGCGTACGTGTGACCTTGCGAAAGTTCAGCGACGCGTACGCGTGGGCGTCATACGCGTGACAAAGCCACGTGCTGCACGTATCAAAAAATGCTGGGGGCAAATTCTGGGCTCCTTTTGGCCCAGTTCCAAGCCCAAAAACACAGAATAGAGGCTGCAGAGTGGGGGAAACATTGATAGAACTTTCATTCACATAATTTTAGGTTTTAGATGTAGTTTTCTAGGGAGAGAGGCTCTCTCCTCTCTCTAGGTTTTAGGGTTCTTAGTTTTATTCCTTTTCAATTTCTGAATTCTATCTTATTTTTAATGCAATTTGAGGTATTTCATGTTTATTGTTTCTTCCCTTATTTGTTGTTGATGATTCCTTGCAATTATTGGTTTTAGATTTTATACTCTCTTATTGCTTTTCTATGTTTTTATTTTGCGGCCACCAAGTGTTTGATAAAATGCTTGGTTGGATTTTAAATTAGCTTTTTATATTCTTAGCTTGAATTGATTAATTGGAGACTCTTGAATCATCAAATTCTCTTGTTGGTTGGTGATTGAAACTTGCTAGTTGGCTTGAACTTCACTAACTCTAGTCTTTGATTAGGACTTGTGAATTCAAGTTGATTTTCTCACTTGACTTACCTTCAATTGTTAGAGGTTAACTAAGTGAGAGTAAAAGGCAATTACTATCACAAGTGACTATGATAACGGGGATAGGAATTCCAATTATCAATCCTTGCTAAGACTTTTCTTAATTATTATTTTAAATTCCTTGCTATTTACATTCCTTGTTCCACATTTCAAAAACCCAAAAAGATACAATCTCATAACCAATTATAAGTACACTTCCCTGCAATTCCTTGAGAGACGACTCAAAGTTTAATACTTCGATTTATTTTTATTGGGTTTGCTTTAGTGGCAAACAAATTAAATTTGATTGAGGTTTGATTGTCGGTTTAGAACTATACTTACAACGCGCTTATTTTTATGAAATTCTTTGTCGCATGGCCATTTTTGTTTTCACGCTTACGCGTGATGCATACGCGTGCGTCGCATCTGTTTCTTGTTCTCTTATCATTTCTCCTTCTTTCTTCCTCTTCTCTTACTTTCTTCTTCTTCATTTCTTTACATTCTCATCCATATTCTCTTTCCATTTCTTTTACTTACTACATTTGCATACTTTTCTTTATTGCATTTTAATTTTGTTCATATTTTTATTTTCTTTTCTAAGTTTATTATTTTTCCATTGGTGTTAAATGTTCTTATTCAACTGTTGTATCTTTTCTTGTATTATTTTGATGCTTAGTGACTTATTTTACATTGATGGGTGATATTATTTATCTGTCAATGCCACTCTTTTATGATACCTGTATTCCTTTTGCATTGACATGAATTTATATTGTCTTTCATTATCCATTATCTCTTCCCTATTGTTGCCATTTTTGCACTATTGATATGCCATTTGCTTCTACTATTTTCTCACTTGCATGTTGTAGCTACCATGTAATTGAGACCGTCATTATTTGGCATTAACCCAACCATATTTTATTTGTTTTCTATCTTTGTTTTTGGGTCACTTTTTTTCCCTTTTCTCTTCTTTCAGGATGGCCACCAGGAAGGGAACCGGAAGATGTTTACATGGGGTGATAAACAAGTTCCTACACACATTCTTTGAAAAAAAAAGCGTCAGTTGTAGCAATCCGTCCACTTGCACATCTTAGCATGCACCAAGGACGGTGCAATCTTTAAGTGTGGGGAGGTCGATACCGACTTCTGTGGGTTAGTTATTTCCTGTTTCAACACCAATGTTTAATTTTTCTTGTTAAATTTGTTGTTGCATTTGCATGTTTGATTGCATGTTTGTTTGATTTTGTGCATGTTCTTCCACCACTACTTGGTTGGAGTGATAAGTTCTTTTTCAAGAACCTTTTTATAACATTTCACTAATTTAAATTAGAACTTTTTTAAACTTGTTTGAAGAAATTTTGTTTTGGAACATGGTTTAGAGTTCGAACACACAAAACCCAGTAAGATTTTGAGCCTATTCGATTGGTTGCATTTTATCAACCAATATTTTATTGTTGGTGTGTTTTTCTCTCTATAATTGTGATCTTTGTCTTGCTTAATTCTATATTTCATTGTTTGATGTATGCATGTACTTATATGATTGAGGCCTTGTTTCACTGAGCTTACATACCCATATGGCCTTAACCTTTTTATTATCCTTTGTAAACCAATGTTGAGCCTACTTATCCCATTTGTTCTTTACTTTAGCACATCATTAACTCTAAGCGTAAAACAATAATGTCCTTAATTTGAATCCTTGGTTAGCTTAGACTAGTGAGAGTGTTCATGACTTAAGTGTGGGGAAGTTAGGTTTGGAAATATTTGGTTTGAGAATTGGGTGTTGTATATTCTTGTGAAAATGTGCAAAACAATAGTTAAGAATATATTCTTGCATTCAATATCTTAATCATATGCATTGAGAAAAATAAAAGAAAAGAAAAACAAAAAAATAATAATAAAAAAAATGAGAAAAAGAAAAGAAAAAAAGAGCAAATAATAAAATGGGACAAAATGCCCCAATGTAGATTGTGATAGTAATGCATATGTACTATACTCAAAATCGGATGCATGAATATGTGGTAAACATAGTAAATAGGTAGTTAGATTTTGTATTATGATTACATGGATTGTTCTAAGTTAGGTGGAAATTTTAAGTTAATTAAGGATTCAGATTTTAGTCCACTTGACCAAATACAATCCTACCTTGACCCTAACCCCATTACAACCCTTAAAAGACCTCTTGATATGTGTATCTGTGCATTGATTCTTTGTTGATTGGTAGAATAAGAGCAAGCTTTAGAAAGCAAGATTAGTAGAGAACCGAGAGAATCGACCCTTAGACACTAGAGTGATTAGAGTGTATATACTTCCGGTGAGGGTTCGATGCTCGATTCTTTGTTCCCGGCTTTCATGAGCTATCTTCTTCTGGCAAGTCTATTTGTACTTCATTTTTATGATTTGAATTAGTGAAATCAAGTTCATATTCGTTCTTGAAAGGTTTATCTATTTTTAACCAAGTAGGTAGAATAATCATTTTTGCATGTAGTTGCATTCATATAGATAGGTTGCATTTAATAAGTCTTACCATTCCTCTTCACTCTTTTATAGTTTGCGTCACTGAACTTTTGCAAGGTCACGCGTACGCGTGATCCACGCGTGCGTGTCACCTAGATGCATGGAAACTATAGCAAATTACATATCATTTTGAAGCCCCAGATGTTAGCTTTCCAACGCAACTAGAACCGCCTCATTCGGACCTTTATAGCTCAAGTTATGATCGATTTAGTATGAAGAGGTCAGGATTGACAACTTAGCAATTCCTTCAATTTCTTGTATTCCTTCCACTTTTGCATGCTTTCTTTCCATCCTCTAAGTCATTCCTGCCCTATAAACCCTGAAAATACTTAACAAATATATCACAGAATCGAATGGTAATAAGAGAGGATTAAACACAGCAAATTTTACGCCAAAGAAGCATGTTTTCAATCATAGTACAAAATTAGGAAGAAAAATGTAAAACATGCGAATTAAATGAATAAGTGTGAGAATAATGGATAAAATCTACTAAATTAAGCATAAGATAAACTCTAAAAATGGGGTTTATCAATGAGTCCGAGCCAACGGAAAAAAAAAGTTGTTGGGAGATACGCAGATACAACGATAGGCACACCTGCACCATGGAAACAATTTTATAGGATCGCTCCAAATTGGACTCGAACACAGTTGCTGAGACTATAGGGCCATTGGTTGAGACCGATCCGTTCATCAAGGTCAAATCTATAATTGCGGTAGTCTAGTCAAAGTTCAACTACACTATCAGTTACCAAAAAACTTAGTTGACAAAGTAGAAGTCCATAATCAAAGTTTTCCGTGGTTGGAAAAACTCTTACCAAGCTTTGTCATGGTGGTTCTTGGTCATGACTCAGAAGATGCTTGGCTCAATTGTCCAAATAGAAACACGACCCATATACAACGGGAGTGAAGAGGCGGATGGTGTCAGGATATTTCACCGCATATTTTGGAGTTTTAATCCATGTATTAGAGTATTCAAGCATTGCAAGCCTCTGGTTCAGGTTAACATCACACACCTTTACAGAAAATACAAAGGTACACTTTTGGTAGCTGTTGCACAAGATGAAAACCAGAACAATATACGTATCGCTTTTGTCCTAGTGGAGAGGGAGACCGTTGATGTGTGACACTTTTTTCTCAGTAATTTACGAAGGCATGTTGTTAGAAGAGACCGTGTGGGTATAATCTTAGACTGACATGAGTCAATCCAAGCAGCAGTAAATCGTTCCAGAGATTATTGGAAATCTCCAAGAGCATGGTGGATGTTTTGTATTAGGCACATCGGTAGCAACTTCTTAAGGGCCTTCAAAGTTCCGCACTTGCAAAAACTTATTGTCAACATAGGGTATTCAAGGATAGTAGAGGAGTACAACATCAAATATAAGAGATTGCAAGAACGAGGCGAGGCATATGCCTGGTGGAGCGATGCCAGTAGGCTTAGAAATTGGGTATTAGCATTTGACGAGGGACATCGATGGGGCCATATGATGACGAACCTTGTAGAGTGCATTAATTCAATGCTGAAGGGTTATCAAAACCTCCCTGTATTGGCACTCGTCTGAGCAACATATTATCGGTTAAATGATCTATTTACGCAAAAGATTGTCAAGGCTCACGATCGCAAGTGTGCAGGATTTACTTTCTCTGTATTTGCGTAACAGCAGATAGAAGCAAATATGTAACGTGCTCAAAATATAGTTGTGCACCGGTTTGGTATATGAAACGAGGTGTTTGAGGTGCGTGAAATGCCTAATAAAAATGTATTAGTAGTTGATCTTGCACGGCAAACATGTGACTATGGGCACTTTTAGGTGGAACGACTATCATGTCGCTATGTTATTGCTTACTGTGCTAACCAGCATCTTGATTGGCAACTGTATGTGAATGATGTGTACAGGATGACAGAGGTTCTTAAAGTCTACAGATTTGAGTTTGTACCATTAGACAATACAGAGACATGGCTTGCTTATCCGGGACCGACATTGGTCGCTAATCCCGCCTTGTGGCAAACGTCGAAAGGTCATCCCAAATTGACTCGATACCTGAATGAAATGGATTCACAAGAAATGTGTGGTCCTTGGATATGCCGTCTCTGTGGTAGACAGGGTCATAGTCAGAGTCAATACCCTCAGCGTGCTAGACCGAGTAGAGTTGGTGATGATGGTGGTCCCTAGATCTTTGTTAGTTATTGTGTTGTATGTAGGGGTGGCAAAACGGGTCGAGCCCGTCAGGCCGATCCGCTAAACCCGCTAAAAAAGGCGGGTCGGGCTAGGAATTGGAGCCCGCCAAATTAAAAAAACCCGCCAAACCCGCACTTTTATTTTAGGTTAATTTTATCAATTAATGTTTTTGAGGTTCGTTGTGTTTATATTTTTAAGTTAATTTTATTAGTTAATGTCTGTGTGGGGTACTTTGTGTTTGTATTATTAAGTTAGATGTTAACTTCTGTTATTTATTACAGTTGACAATTTCTGAAATGATAATTTCAAATTTGATACAATTGTCTTACAAAAGGTTAATTAAAAATTACATTAACTTAATTCTGAAACTGTAACATAAAGTTCAATAAGATAAACTTACAAAAGATTAATTAAAAATTACATTAATTTAATTCCGAAACCATAATTTAAAGCTTGATAAGGTAAACTTACAAAACATTAATTAAAAATTAAATTTGTAAGACCTCGAATTTTTGAAAATTAAATAATAAGTTATTTATGATTTATTATATTTATTCAATATGATATTTTTAGAGATTTTTATATATAAGTTGGAAAACTTCTTATTTATAATTTAGAGCTTTAATAATTAAAAAATAATGAGAATTTTATGTGCTTTAATTTGAATATTAAACTTTTGAACCTTATTTTATAAATAAAGGAGAAATAATTTAATTATCTCCAGTTTTCATTGAATTAGTATTTATTTAAAAATAATTTGCAACTTGATAATAAAATAGTATTTCTAAGATAATTACTTTGTATTTAATTTAGTTTTAAATTATTACTCTATACCTTAATTTTATTATTTCCCAAAAGAAACCCTAATTCCCAAAACTAACCCACATCACTCCA
>NC_029786.2:76604963-76620846 GCF_000816755.2 Arachis ipaensis | reverse complement strand
AGAGAGTGACGTCTAGCTAGGGCTGAGGAGAGTGCGATGTTGAGAGAGAAGCGTCGCACCTGCCGTTGCGAGCTCGCCGTTGAAGGTTCGTCGCCGTCGAGCTTCGTGGCTGCTGATGATGTAGCCCACCGTCGCAGAAGCTTCGACCCCACCGAGCTGTCTCGCCATTCCACCATTTTCGTCATGGAGGAGAGAGATGCGCGAGGAAGACGGAGTTGCTGCTGCTGAAGATGCGGGCCAGGGATCGAAGGGAAGGAGCCGCCACAATTGCGTCCTGTCTGCACCACCGTTCTGCCCATCAAAAATTGCCGTTGGAGTTGCCACCCTCTTGGTAAGCTCTACCCTATTTTTGATTTCCTTTCTGTGACGTCAAAGTCATGATTATCTTGAAGGTTGTCTCTTAAGTCGTATACATTGGATGATGTTATCACAATGAGTTTTTTTTGCCGCTGGTTGAAGTTGCCGCTATTGGAGATCGCCGGAGTCAGCCTCTGCTAGAGTTGCGGCTGCACTGTACTTAGTTCCTTTTAGTACAATAAGTTGTCTTTGCTCCGAAAATACCTTTAATAACTGATTTTGTTATATTTTCTAAGGTTCTTGAGACGTTAGTGCTTTAGGATTGAGTTTCGGTTCTTGCATGCATGATTTAAGTTGTTGTTGCTTCAAAAGTAGAATGGAGTTGTGGTTGTGGCTACCATTGATTGCGGGCCGAGAGAAAAGGTTTTTAGACGCGTATGGTTTCGTGGGTTTTGACTATTCGAGGTAGGAGTTTTTTTTAAAACTTATTTTATATCACGGAATTGTTATAAATTAATATTGATGCAAAACGTATATATGTTTGGTGATTTTGCGAGTCTTGTGGATTGACTAGTTTGTTTTGGATGAATATTGTAAACCCCGTAAAATTAGCAAATAATTAATCAATAAATTAATTTTTAATAAAAAATTAGAAATGTAAATTTTATAGTAAAATAGGATAGATCTAATTAAAATAAAAAATTTGACACTAATTTCAAAGAATTTAGCCCAAGATTGGGCCGAACAGGCCGAACCGGTCAAACCAGGCCCGTGGGTCCAACCAATACATAAAACAAAATGAGCTCAGCTCATTCTTCATCATTCAAAGTGTTCAATGCTGAAGAACACAAAGGAAGGTGAGGAAGGGTTTCAAAACCCTTGAATTCAATTCAAGTCACCATAACTTTTCCGCGGCATTGAGCTATACAAAGCCCGTGACTAATTTGGTAAGGAAGTCTCAAATTCGATTTCAGTTCTTCCTTTCCCAATTTTTCGAAAATTAGATATGGTGGGTGTTGAGATTTTGTTCCTTTTGTGTTATAAGATCCGATTAGCTTGAGGAAAACGTTCAATCTTGCTTCAATGAATCAATGGTACTTGAGTAAGGTGAGAATTCTAGAATTCTAGCTAATTCATTGATTAAGTATTTTGGGTATTGAATTTTGTATATGTATATGTGATAAATGTGTTAGGTATATGTATATATATGATATGAAGCAATTGGATGTGTTGAAAGCTTAATTGGAATCTTGGGATTTGGTGCTAGTTGCTGAAATTGGTGGGTTGTCTCAGGTTATACGAGGAAATCGGCCGAGGTATGATTTTAGTTTCTCGTATTTAATATATAATGTCTTGTGAAAACTTAGGCTAGACGACCATAGGATATGAATGAATGCATGAGTATGTAAATTGTTTAGTGCTTTAATGATATATGTTGAACAAGGTTGAGTTTTGGTCTGTTGTTAATATTGGTGATAGAATGCTAAATGATGAATTAATGATGTTTGATAAGGTATGAGGGTGAATATGAATTTGTGATGGATTGTTGATGAATCTTGTTGATTAAAGTGATGAATTTAGGTATGAGATTGTATATATAGAGGTATAATTGATTGAGGTAGGATGTGGAGTGTAAGGCCCACATCGGTTGGGGAGGGGAACGAAGCATGCCTTATAAGGGTGTGGATACCTCTCCCTAGCATGACGCGTTTTGACGAGTGAGTGTGGGGGGCTTCGGCTATCATCCCTATTGTCAAAGGCAAAACCGTGAGGCCTTGTGTGCCAAAGCGGACAATATCGTGCTAGCGGGTGGTCTGGGATGTTACAGATGGTATCAGAGCCAGAACCCGGATCGATGTGCCAGCGAGGGCGCCGGACTCCCTTAGGGGGGTGGATTGTAAGGCCCACATCGGTTGGGGAGGGGAACGAAGCATGCCTTATAAGGGTGTGGATACCTCTCCCTAGCATGACGCGTTTTGACGAGTGAGTGTGGGGGGCTTCGGCTATCATCCCTATCGTCAAAGGCAAAACCGTGAGGCCTTGTGTGCCAAAGCGGACAATATCGTGCTAGCAGGTGGTCTGGACTGTTACATGGAGATGTTGGCATTTTAAATGGTGTGTTGCTGCGCTGAATATATGTTTAGGAGGTTGGATTTGAGTTTGATTTTAAATGAAAAATTGAGGTTTGAGGTTTTTGTGTAAAATGAATTTTTGGCAGAACTTTGGTGAGCCATAACTCGGCTTCCAGACCCGCAAATTGTTTCAAATCTATTTTATATAAAAATTGGATCCGTGAAGTTTACGCCGTTCGAAGAACGGATGAAAAATGTTTTAAAATGAAGAAGTTATGCGCGTCGAAAGTTTGGAGAGCAACACTGAAAATTCTGCAGCATTCAACATTTTATCTGTTTTGCAAATCTTGCGTACGTGAGACAACCAGACTCTATGGGTTTGGCATCTTGCGTACACGGGCAGGGTTCTTGCGTACGCGAATAGTGAATTTGAGGAGTTGCGTACGCGACCACCTGCACGCGACACGACCAACCTATTCGGGTTGGGTATCTTGCGTCTGCTTGCGTGTGCGAGCATGGAAATTCGCACGCCAACGCGTACGCGTGACCCCTATTTCAACAAATATAAATTTTGTGTTTTTGTTTGGGTATGCATCTTGTATTTGGCTTGTCTATTTGAATAATTGTATATACATGCTAATTGAACAAATTGCTGTAGCTGTTCTCTCTATTTGTGTTTTTCTTGTATTATTTTGTCTGTGCTAGAACAACTGAGAGATCCCTTATGTTGGTGGTGGTGACGCTCAGGGTTGTTCCAGATATGGTACTGGCTGAAATTGTTCCTTGAGTGTATTGCCTTGTACCGTTTGATGCCAGTAATTGCTTCTGTTTTGAAACTGAGTATTGATGGTGATTTGATTTGAGTTGGACTAGAGGCCGTATTTTAACTTGATTTAGGCCAAAGGCCGAGTTGATTTGAGTTGGGTCGGAGGCTGTGTTTTAACTTGATTTGGGCCGGAGCTGTAACAAGATTTGATTATATGTTAGGCCGGAGGCCGAAATTGATTAAGATATGATTTATTAATTGAGTTTTGAAATTCTTTTAACTATTGGAAATGAACTTTGAATTTTTGGATAATTAATTATTAATATTTTGAATAGATTCATAAGACGAGCAATAATTACTGCAGCTGAAATCAATTCTTTTCTTAAACGTATCCTCTTATGATAATTCTTAAAAACCCTCTACTGAGAACCAACGAGGACAATGTTCTCACCCCTTATAGATTTTTCTTTTCAGGATGGACAAATAATTTAAGGAGTTCCTTCTGTGCATCTGACTGTGTTGTATATCATTGTATATAATATAGTTTTTCCTTTTTTTATTATTATATTTTGTAAGAGGGATAGGAGTTGTAATTATATGTATGCTTATACTATTTATAAGTTACTTATATATGAAGTCTGATATGTTTATATATATATATATATATATATGAGGATTGTGATTGAATTTGGTTGTATATGCATGTTATATATATAGATTGTGATTGAATTTGGTTATCTATGAATGTTTGGTTAAGAAAAATTATTTTTCGGTTTTTCAAAGAAAACGACGACACGATTTCGAGTTAAAGGCTCATATCTTATTATCAAATATATGGAAGTCGTCGTAATATTCTCACTATCAGAGTAGCACAGCCGGAAGCGTGACATTCTGACAGTAAGGGTGTATAGTTAATATTGCATATTTTGCTAAAAAGTAACACTACAAGAAAAACAGCCAAATTCTAATCAATTGATACCCTCATAAAAGTGTAGTTATTGAACCCTTTTGTCTACACTTTTAAAGCGTAATAAAAAAAGAGTGTGGTAACAAACTTTTTTTTTTTGTAGTGTAATAACTAATGAAGATTTAATTACAAATTTTTATCTAGTATAAAAATTTAACTATAAATTTCTAAAGTGTAAAGACCAAACTAAACATTTGAAAAAATTATATAGACTAGCAAAATAACTAAATCTAAGTTAAGAAAGAAAAAAAAAAAGAATCCAGAAAAAGGAGGTCCGAGGTCCTTGTTAACGCCATGGTTTTCTAGTTGCAATAACTCACTTTGGATTTTTTATTTTCCTTTGTTTTGTATTTTTTTTTTCTTTCAGAAAAAGATTTTAATGATCCTGATGTTTCGAATTGTCTCTAATTTTGGGATTGGGTATTCGGGTGTAGTCATACATGATGAATTAATTTGGTTTTATATATGATGTGTATTATTATATTAATATGAAAAAATAAGAGTAAAAATTAAAGAAAAAAGTTTAAAAAAATTGTTTTTTTTTAGTTCATGATCTTCTAAAAAATTGTAAATGTAGTAGTTTTAATATAAGAGAGACATCATTAATATTTTTAGATGTTACAAGTGAGGATCTTTTGTATGTTATATTATAAGAATTTAATTTTGATGCACTGACTTGTTAGTGTAAAATAGTTTTATACATGCATTCAATTACGTAATGTTACATCATTAAAAATAACTATTATTTTCATTGACCACGTAAATGGTCATTCAAAAAGATGAATATGACTACATGACAGTGTAAAATATTTTAATTGTCAATGCATCAAAATTAAACTCTAATAAAAGTTAAAAGTTATGGTATATAATGAATTTTGGATGTTCTGATACATATTTTTTAATGTGTATAGTTTATGTCATTAGTTAATATTAGTTAATATGCTTACTTGATTCGGCCGAAAATCTTTGATACAAAATGTTCTCTATTCATTCTATATGATATGGGTTACAGAGCAGGATCAACTACAAATGAGCAAGTTGGAACTTAAGATTAGGAAGGTTGAGATTATGAAATTCGATCATTTTGGATCCTTTCATGTTTTTCAGATATTAGAGTTGCTAAATAATGAATATTATATATTGTTTCATATAGTTTTTTGTTTGATTATTATAAAATTATGGATTTATATAATTTATAGAATTTGAATATTGATATATATTCATGTTAACTTACATAATATAAATTATGCAGTATGAATTGCAGCATTCTTTTATTACTTAAAGCTAAGGAAATATGGATGTTAATTTCTTTTCTTTTGTTTTGAAAAGAAGCAATGTTTCAATACACACACAGTATAGAAATACCAACCGAAGTACATAGCACAATAGAGCTAAAATAAAAGACTAATAACGTGACGAAAAATCCATCTGGTCTAAGAATAAAAAGCTTCTAATATAAATACTTTTTTTTATTCAAATTATACACAAATTATAAAAAGTACATATTGTGTAACTAAAAAATAAGTGTTGAAGATATTACTAAATGGTGCCAATGATAATAACCACCGAAAACAGATTGAAAAGAAAAAAAAAAAAATTAATTCTGATTGTGATTTCATATTTTCATTTACCATTACTGCTACATTATTATTTTTGGAGTATATACCAATTTTGGTCCTCAAAGAATTTCAGACCAGACACTTTAGTCTCTAACTAAAATTAATTACTCGATTGGTCCTAACAATTAACTCCGTCAGTCACTTAGGTCCTTTATTCCGTTAACTCTAACGGATGACAAAATAGTCTAACAACTCTAATAGGGGACAAAATAGTCCATGATCTCCTCTATTCGAAAACGATATTGTTCTCTCCCAATTTTCATCATATCTTGCATAACACTAACAGTCTAATACTGTAACTTCAAGCTACACAATGCACACTCTACAACTTTAATGTTCATAAGGAAAAAAATCATCAACTTGTTCTCAACCAATTCATACTTAGGAAACTAATGACTATGTCTCTCAACTACTTGTCGTTTTCGATGGATCCTATGAATCTAGACAACAAGTCTGATTTGTTAAGATTCATCGTCGTCGTTGTCATCTCCCTCCTCCTTTGCCCTATCATCTCCATGACACCATATTGTCCACCACTCCGATCGCTTCCTTCAGCTTCTTCTCCGAACCAATGTTCAGTAATCGCTTCAGTTTCCATATGAGCGGCAACGACGACATTGCTCGTTGTACTGATAGCTTGGATGCGAGGTCGAAGCTGTCTGCCAACTTGGACTCCGGGAAAGAAGGAATGAAGCACTCGGTGTCTATTTCAAATGAGAATTTGCATATGATGTCGGAGGAGAATCTTCTCATGATGTCCTAATGTCCAGCAATCTATATTGCTTGCCGGAGAGTGGAGAAAGGCGTACCCTTAGGGTAGTTGTGGAACTTGGTCTTGAGGATGTCATGGACGTTGTCGGGGTTGGAGGTGATGTTATCGAAGACGTGGAAGTGGATGCTTCTGGTGGGTGAAGTGCAGAGGAGGTGGATGTACCTACCATAAAGATTTAGGAAGTGTGTGGTCCATGACATGTTGAGGTAGGTGTGACACGTGTGGCAATTACACCATGGCTTAATCTTGGAACTAAAGAGGAGGAAGAAAAAGATGGAAAATAAGACTGTGAAGGTGAAGAAGGAGAGTATGAATATTAGGGTTATGCGAGATATGATAAAAATTGGGGAAGAACAATGTCGTTTTCGAATAAAGGGGTTAGGGATCATTTTGTCCTTTGTTAGAGTTGTCAGGGATCATTTTGTCCCCTGTTAAAGTTGTCAGGGACCATTTTATCTTCCATTAGAGTTGATGGACCCAAGGACCTAAGGTTCTCCGGTCATCAGGTAGCGGCAGTTTAAATCACCGCTAGATACGTGTTGAAGCAGTTCTCGAAATGTGGCCAATTCAACCATCGGCAAAGAAGTGGCGACAAATTTAGGCAACCGTTAGAACAACTGTCTCAAGAGACACACATCAAGTAGTGGCTGTGTTTAATTTGTTGAAAACACTGATATTTTGTGGCCGTTTGTAACTATCGAAATAAAAACATCCAAGAATAATCAATATGAAATTGCCGCAAAAATGTTCATAAAAATTGTTAGTATTATTGTGATGGTATGTAACCACCGCAATATCTCCAACACACGCGCGATTAGGCAACCATTGGCGCAGAAGCAATGGTAGGTTTGAGCAACCGTTGGAACAACTGTCACAAGAGGCACACATCAAGTAGGGATAGTTTAAAACCTCTGATATGTTCAGTTTGTTGAAAACACTGATATTTTGCAAATAATTTGTATCTGTCAAAATAAAAATGTCCAGGAATAATGGGTATGAAACCAGTGCAAAAATGTTCATAAACATTGCTAGCATTGTTGTAACTATTTGTAACAGTCGCAATATCTCCAACAGACACAAAAGTAAAAAAGTCTACCAAAATAATATGAACATTGTATTTCAAAACTTTGTTGAGTTTGAAAAACTTCAAATGATTGTGATGATCAAACATTATTAAAAATGTTAATTAGAAATTATTAATTTGATTTGAAGCTTCAGATTATTTGATTAATAATTTCTGTTTTGTGTGCAATATTTTGATCAATGGGCATATGCAACAAAAAGCCCAATAGATTGGAAAAATATTCAGCATGTGGTACAAATATACTCAATCAGTGTGGCTGAATTATTTTTGCAAATGGTTTTTGGGCTAAGTATCAAGAGAATAGCCCAAATTTATTTTGTTGTGAGACCATAAGCCTTGGTCCGAATTTGAAAGAAAGAAGAATGGGTTGGAGCATGGGTGGTTCGGTTACCCACTCCCCTCTTTGATAGAATTCAAATTTAATTAAATTGGATTTAATGCATACATTGGTAACATGAAAGAGAAAGTTTACATTGATTTGATTGTCATTAATGCATTACACGTTACTAGGCATGTGGGTTTGGAAAGTGGAAATTTAACTCATTTTAATTTCTTTCTTTACTTCCATTGAAAGCTTTTTTCTCTTCTCTCTCTAGTTTTCGGTCATTTCATCTGTCAGGAAAGAAGAAGATGCAAGCTATCAGAGGTAGAAGCAGAGAAGCTATGAAGAAGCAAGCGGCCAAGGTGATGATGGCCCTTGCAAAAAGAAGATCTACAGTATGGCGTGGCTGAGATCTTTTCCACTAAAGGTAAGAAATGGAGAAGAAGCCTCAAAATCTCCATACCTAAAAATGGTAGTAATCCATTTCGATCAGAGAAGAAGATCCCTTAGGTGAAGCTCGTTTCTATTTTTTGTTCATCCATCACAGAAGGTAGCTACTGTAGCTATGTGGAGGAAGAAGCAAAAATGGAACAGATGGAGCTGTCAAGGATCAAGGGTTCATCAAGGGTCAGAAATCCTTCTTGGGGACCAAGTCAAGATGGAAGGATTCAGATTGATGAAGCTTGATGAGAAGGAATGAGAGAGAGGTAATTGCATGTTGGTTTTGCTTTCGGTTTCCCTCTCTCTTCTCTCTGTCCGAACTGGCCTTTATATTGAAGAAGAAGAAATTGGCTTGGTTCAACCGGTTTCAACCCTGGAAACTTCCCCTTCTATAATAAGGGTGAACGGCCAAGGGTTAAGACAGGGAAAGTAAGCACAGAGTTCTCATAGCTACCCAAGCTAACAAAAGTTCTTCTCCTTCAATGTGTTACATTTTGTTTTCTTTTCTTTAGATTTGTTTGTCTGAGTCTCATGGTGAAAAAGGCAAACAGAGTGAGGTTTGTAAGAAAAAACCAGTGAGAGAAAAAAGGTAGAGAGTGCAAAATTAAAGAAAAAGCCATAGATGTCTAAGAGTTCCTTTGTACATCTGTGTTGTGTTTCATGATCCTGTGGGATTCCCTTACAAGTTGGGTTAGCACTTAGCAGTTGAAAGCTTGGTAGGTGACCAAGTCAAGTTCAAGATTGGGGATAGATTCTGGACTTATCCCGGATAGGAAGGGTAGTTCCTAGGGAAGAATTGGCGTCTGTAATCTGTTTGATTATAGTGAAATTCCATCATTATTGTGATGGAGACTGGACGTAGGCTGCATTGCACTTAGCAGCTGAACCAGGATACTTGGTGTGATTCTCTCTTTCTCTTCTACTCCATTTCAGTTTCTGTTGCTAAGGAGACAAAATTGAAAAATATCTCCTGACTGGGTACGAGACAAAAAGAAAATGTCTCGTGTCTGGTTATGAGACAAAATACAGAAAAATCTACTGAAGCATTCTAAAAGGCAGCAAGTATTACTCAGCAAAAAAGGGGCTAATATTCAACCCCCTTCTCTTAGCCACTAATTACCATCAGTCTTTAATAAGTAGGATGCTTTCATAATATGTAAATTCATATAACACAATCTTAAAATTGAATTAGAAAAGAGGTTTGCTTCTAAAGTTAACAATCACTTCGTTCGTAAAAATCTACCATAACTTCAATCATAGCTAAGGTTCATGGTTAGCTAGGTAGAAGATGGCCTTGTTTTCATTGGTGATTCAAAATCTGTAATTTACGATTGAAAGAATAATGTTCATTGATCAACACTCCAAAACTTTTTTTTGAAAGTAAGAGCTCAACACAATAGAGTGGAGCGATCAGAACTAGTCAAGCAAAAACACATAAAAACCTACATAAAAATCTACTTAAGAATGAAGACACCCAAACACAGATAGGTTCCCCTGTCATCTCTGGCATAGCCATCAACAACAAGAGGGAACAACACATCTCCACTCATTAACGCTCGTCATGGTCATGTTGATAACTTCTTCAACACCTCTGCTTTGATCGTGGAAGATCCTTCTGTTCCTTTCCATTCATATATTCCAAATGACGGCACAAAAACACCTTAGCCGCTGCTCACGATTCCCTTTACTCTTCGGTTCCTCTGTCCAATTGAGATAGTGCTCTTTCAGCGAACTCGGATAAGACCAATGGTAGCCGAATCCTGATATCTAAGCATTCCACACCTGCCAAGCAAATTCACATCCTAAAAACAAGTGATATACATGTTCCAATTCGTTATTACATAACACGCATACAGTGTCCTCCTGTCTGATAATTCCAAATCGGCTCAGCCTTTCTTTAGTGTTGATCTTGCCTATTAAAACAAACCAAGCAAACAGCTCCACTCTTTGTGGAACCAGACCTTTTCAAATGGTGCTTGTGAAGCTGTAGCTGGTCACCTCCTCTGGAAGCCTTTCAACCTGCATCACCTGCACAAATTAGTTAGTTGAAAAGACACATTGCCTATCTCCAAAACTTAATACTAAATTTTAATACCTAAACTCTAAATCCTAAATCATAATAGTATAAATAAAGTGTTGACTCAAAATATTGATTGTTACTGATAAAAAATATTCGCATCCTAACATTTTTATTTTTGGAAAACTACTTAAAAGGTATCTGCCATATATATAATAACAAATGTTTCCGGCAGTTGCATTTCTCAACTTCGTTCACGATTGTGACTGGAGTTAGTACTAACTTGGAATATTATCCATGAAAATGCAAAATGAAAAGAGACCTTACATTAAGTGCAGTGTTACTACTTGTTTTTGTCTGCGTTACACCACTACTATGCAATAATGCTGCTTTTCTTGTTTTCAATCACTGTAGAAATACAGTGTCACTTGTTTTATTTTATATTATACATGCATGTATCGTTATATCCAATGTTACTTGTTTTGTTCTTCACCTTTCGTTTCCTGTTTTTATTCATTTCAAGTTTCAATTAAGCATCTAAGGATACGATATAGGATAGGGATATGATCCTTCTCGGAAGAAAGAAAGTGATGCTGTTTAATTTGTTTTTTTGAAAGGAAAAGTTTAGAACTACTGTATCCCAA
The DNA here is from genome assembly GCF_000816755.2 of Arachis ipaensis. Classification (NCBI taxonomy): domain Eukaryota; kingdom Viridiplantae; phylum Streptophyta; class Magnoliopsida; order Fabales; family Fabaceae; genus Arachis; species Arachis ipaensis. The sequence continues at coordinate 76,609,845 of NC_029786.2, read as the reverse complement.
TCAAAAAGAAATGAAAAGTTTCTTCTTTTAATTTACTTCTTGTCTCTCAGAAAGATATGGTATGACATGATGGTCGTGAGAATTATCATCTTAGATAATGATGATAATAATAATAATAATGGTGAAATTAAAGTGCCCTTAATTTTGTCTAATTTATATTTTGATGGCCCACTAAAACCAAAGTATTCATCCAACAATTAATGTGACGAGTTACCTATTACGCAAAACGGGATCATATATATTCATATTCATATATGATGTCCCGTCCATGTATATACTAACAAAAGGTCTCCATCATAATCATATGCCGTGTATTTTGAATTAATTATGTGCCAGTACCTCATTGGCCATAAGTTTCATCATGTGATGGATGTACCCAAAGAACTTAATTAAGAGATAAATTTATATTTTATGATATTTTTTAAATTAAAAAAATAAAATTTATTCATTTAAATTATATTTATTTTTTGTAAATGTATGTTTTTATGATTTTTTTAAATTGTGTTTAATTAATTGAACCATATTTTTTAAGTCTTTAAAATTGTTAAATTAATTTCGTTTTTATTTTATTTGAAGTCTTGATATATTTGTTTAAGTTGTTTGAGATATTTGAAGTTTAGGAGGCTATAATGACTTGAAAAGAAATATTGAAGAAAAATATGCAAAAACAAGATTTTGAAAGGTCGGTCAAAACGTGAACCGACGAGGAAAGCAGTTCGGACAAAAGGTATAATTGTCTTTTTCAAAAATCGTGATTGAACCGCCAAATCAGTCAGAAACTGTTTGGTTAAATCGAACCAAAATCCAACCAATTTTCTCATTTTAAACAAAAACGGCACCATTTCATTCATTAATTTAAAAAGAAAAAGGAAAACTGGAAAACGGTAATCCACTAAACCCAGTAACCCTAATTCCCTCACTTACTCACTACCAAAGTACCAGGTAGTAGCATCTCTTCCATCGAGCTCCTCCTTCACTCCCTCACTTGCTCCGTCCAGCCACCATTGTGTCACTACTGCCGTCGTAACTGTTTGAAGCCGCCGTTTCTGATATGGTCATCTCCGCCATTGCTTGAAGCCGCCGTCTCCACTACAAATTGTCTCGCGTCCTTCCTTCGTCGCGCAGCCGCTGTTCTGTCGCACTGGCTCTGTTCCACCGTGCTCTAGCCCTTCTTTACTCTAGTTTTTCCACGTTCCTCTACTCCAGTTTCGCGCACACCCTCCTATGTTCCTCCATCTCAACGCCGCTCTTCAACCACTCCAGCCACCGCCGCCAGCCCCGCTTCTTCAACGTCGTCATAATGCCTCTATTCAGCCTTTGTTTGCCATCCTTCCGCGTCTGTTTTGTCGAGCTTCCCCTCTATTTTGTCGTGCTTTTGCCACAGCTTTGCTGTGTTTCCACCGCACTCCAGCCATCGTCTTCCAGCCGCTACTGAGTCCTCTGTTCAGCTATTTAGTTTGTTGTTTTAATTATTAGGTTGTTATTTCAGACTTTCAATTTTTATTTTCTTTTGTTGTTGGTTTACTGTATTAACTTGTTTTGTTAACTTGTTTTGATTATTAACTTTTTCTTGTTATTTTCTTGTTTGGATTATTAATTAGTTTTGATATATTCTTGATTTTGCTAACTTGTTAATTTGATAAATTATTTTGGTGGTACTGTTCTTGACCTTGTGATTGTTAGGTTGTTGTGCTATTCTTGACATTTTAACTTGTTAATTTGATAAATTGTGTTTGTTGTGGTTTATTTTCTTGATAGTATCAATCAATTTGATTAAATAGTATCTAATTGGTAATTTTTTTTTAAGGATGATAGTATTAATTAAGAATGATCTAGGGATAATAATTTGGATATAATAATTTTTTCTGTCTTGACATTTTATGTTTTGTTATTTTTTTCCTTGTTATTTGACTTTTTGACTTTGTATTTGGATAAAATTATAAGATTGTGGTTGATGTAATATTTTTAATTTGGATGATATTTTAAAATTTATATTAGACTATAATTATATTTTAGTGTATTTATTTATATTATATTTATTATTTTATTATAAAACGGCTATTCTGGTTGAACTACGATTGAATCAGTTGAACCAATAAACCATCTAGTAGTTAAAAAGGTTCGATGATCGGTTCAGTTTTCAAAACCTTGTGCAAAAGTCGAGATTTTATGAAGAAATAAAAAATTGATAAAGTTGCAGAGATCCGTATACATCACGCATGTATACACACAGGATGCATACACATCATAGTCATCTCGTGCCTAATGAAAAAAGGCAGGCGACTCACGATTTGGGCTATTTTTGGCTTAATTCAGTCTATTTATAATGCATTTGAAAGAAGCATGAAAGGCATCACCCCACAACAGAATATACACTCATTTTTTATATTGTCTTAGAATTTTTAGTTTAAATTTTAGAGGGAGAAACTCCAACTTCTCTCTAGAACTCCTAGATTTTTTTTATTAATTTTCTCTAATTTTTAGTTTCTAATTTTGTTCTAGTTTAGTTTGTTTTATATTTTTTTGGTTCTACAATTTTACTTTTATTAGAATTTTTTTAGTTTCTTTATTTTTTCATTTTATCCTATGAATCCTTGTTGAATATTTGTTACCTTTAATAAAGAGTAAAGAATCAATCTAGCCTTTGTCCAAAAAAAGGGACACTTTGGTCTTTAACATTTTTATTATAGAACAGTATGATTCTTCTATTAAAAAATCTATTAAATAGTAATAAAAATTAGTTTTGTGGGAGTTTTGTTTGTAATTTGTGAGGATTTAAAGTTCTTTATTTTCAACAATATAATCAATTATGACCATCAGTACTACCACCACCTTTTTCATTCTTATTATTATCACGTCTACCTCTATTATTTCTATTGTGTAACCATACTTTTATCGCTATCGTTATCTTTTCTACTGTCATCATTACCAATACAAATATCATCAACATTAATGTTATCTAATTTCATTTATTATTCAATGCTATTTTTTTAAAAGGTCTTCGTACTGTAATTACTTTTTTTTCCTGCGACATCATTTCTAGTAATGATCTTTCTCCACTTAACTACCACCGGTGAAGGAATTCCCTAAAATTAAACTTATTAATAATTTGTGAGAGTTTAAAATCCCACAAATTACAAATAAAATTTCTCTATAAAACTAATTTTTGTTATTATTTAACACATTTTTTAATAGAGAGTCATATTGTCATAAAATAAAAAGGTTGAGGGCCGAAATGTCCTTTTATTTAAGACAAAAGACACCTTGTCTTTTGTAAAAATGGACATACAAGATTAGGTCTTTATTCTTTAATAAATTTGATGTTTTATGTTTTACTCTTTTTTACTTGAGATATTGTTGTTGTTTTCTTGAATTGAGTACTTAAATATTTTATTATTATTATTACAATTTATGATGATTTTATTTTTATTCTTTCAAAGTATGTAATAATCTATTAATAAAATTTAAATTTACAATAAATTAATCATTGATATGTCTAAGTTGAGGATACCATAGAAAAAAAGATTATCACTAATGGGTTGAAATAACAATTAGATAATAACTAATAACAGAAACACAATAATTAAAGTTCTCTTTTTAATTTAATATGCATAATTTGATGCAGACAATAATAATCATTCTAATAACGTTGAGGGGCTTGAAGCGCGGAGGGAGCTAATGGTGATTCTGCAGAGGAAAGCCAATGTCATCAACTAGTATTTTAATTGCCGTGGTTTATGTTATTTTCTTTTGTTTCTTTGTTTAGCTTGTTATTCCACCAAATATAATCATTGTACTAATTATTTATTATAATTTAACGGTAAGATTAAAAAAAATATTTTACAGACAAATATTAAGTAATTTATGCATCTCATAAAAAAAAAAAGTAGTGTAACTATTCCTAAAATATTAAGTAATTTGTTTTAGTAATTTGGTTCAATACTATGAAAAAATAGTTTAAATAAAATGAAGATAAAGTTTAGCTTGTTTTACAGACAAATATTAAGTAATTTAATTTTTCTTTTAATCTACATTACATACAGTATCTATAGTAGCTACACAACTTTAGCAACACCTAAGTGTATAATATTTTTTATTATTTAACAACACTTTTTAAATTAAAAAGTGAAAATAAAAAGTATTACAAGAATTTAAAAAGATGTGATTTTAATTATAACAAGCAATACTTTTTATCCAGTAAAAAAAAAACAATACTTTTTAGATATTGCTAAAATTGTTTAAACACTATAGCCACCATAGTTATATGTAGCATAGACTACTTATATATATAGATTGCTTTGTTATCTTTCTTGGATTCATTATTTTTACAAACTCAAGATCAAAATCACGATCGATCTATGACTGATACTTTCCAAATTTGGAAGTACATTTACAGGTTCTTGTTGTGGGTTTGCTTGTTCATGAGTGCCCTTACGACTTTCTATCTTCAGCTTTTGTTTTTTATTATTAAATGGGATTATCTTAGCAAATGAACTTCGTCTACCATTTTAATCAATGTGTGCCCAACCGCCCATTTCTAATAACTAATTCCATAACACGGACCTAAATTCTTGCATGTTACAAATAAAGAAAATAATTATCATGTGTCCATATCTAATCTGTTTTCATGATGGATTTGAAATTCGAACAAATACTTCCATGTCTCCCATCTACAGCAATAAGGACGCGAAACACTCAAAATTAAATCAATATCAACAATAGTATTATTACAAGAGTAAATAGCCATTTTTTATTATAAATAATTTTATACCATAAAACATTAAAATTATAATCATAAAAAATAAATTTTAATTGACAAAAATATTCAATTATTAATTTGTTGAAAAATAAATTAAAATATCCAAAATACTATATCTTATTA
>NC_029786.2:76600299-76604951 GCF_000816755.2 Arachis ipaensis | reverse complement strand
GTTGTTTTTTTCTTTTGTAACCTTTTTTTTTTTAATTTAACAAAACACATCTTGCATTTTAGGAGTTCCTTTTTTATTTTTTTTTCGAAAAATCAAAACGCAGGTTGCGTTTTAAAGGTGCGAAATTTTTTTAATGAAAATTGCAAAACGCAGATTGCATTTCGTAAAGAAAAATATTTTAATTGAGAGTCTTGCCTGTAAATACGAAAGTCAATTCATCCGGATTTATACCTCACTTCTACTCCCATTCCTCTTTCTTTCATATTTTTCATACTTGTGAGTTTTTTGACAATTAATTAGTGTCAAAAAAGTTGGGTTAGGTGAAGTTGAGGTTATAGAAGGTATTGCAAATTTGCAAATGTATTATAACGGTGGGATTATACTAAATACACACGAGAAAGTGACTTTTATTTGTGAACGCCCGTTTTTCTTTGCTATTCTATGCACCATGAATTTTGTAGAGTTACAAAATGGTCTTTGTGAGAACATACAAAGTCACATTTCAAAGAGGATGAACAACATTTTATAAAGAAATCATGTACAAGCATTTGTTGGGCTGATACAGTTTCAAATAATGTCCATCACTGATGATGCATGTATACAGCAGATGTTCTATATTTATCAACAAACTCGATTTCACGTGCCGTTAATAGAGCTTTACGTTGAGTTTGAACAACATATAGTGGACGCGGTTGGTAATGAGGTTAATGTTGATGAGCTCGGGAATATAGATTGGGAAGAAGATAACAACGACAGTGAAGAGGAGTTCGAAGCCAACTACGAAGTCGATGACGGAGACTTGGCAGGAAATCTGGCGATGCAAAATAAAGCAGATGCACATGTAAACCAGCACCCCTTTGGTATTTTGTCTTTTATGCGAACTCTGGATCTCACATCCATGCATGTCCCGGAATTTCCTGAGTATGCGAATATGGGTATGTTATGGTTATTAATTAAAGTTACCACTACCATTTCTTTTGTTTTCCTTGACCAACTAACGGTGGTTCGCTTGTCGTAGGTGAAAGCAATGTTGCGGCGGAAGATGGTGAGTTTAGTGCTGGAATAGAATTTGGTTCTAGAGAATCGGTGATATCTGTAATCAAAACCTACACTATCTTTAGAAGAGTTTATTATACTATGTATGAGTCTGAGTGATGCATGAGCATCTTTCCTATCTTTTCCTAGTGAATTTGCATTCAAATTATTGAGTTTAATCAAGAATTAATTATCTTTTAGGAACTAAGGATTCTACTTTGATTCATGTACAATTCTGTTTATTTCAGGTAGCATTCGAATGGATTTGATGGAGTTTCTGTAGAAAAAGAGAAGAAAGCGAATGATGCTGTCAATCCTGACCTCTCTGCACTCAAACCTGAATAACTCGAGCTACAGAAGTCCAATTGACGTTAATCTAGTGGCATTGGAAAGCTAACTTCCAAAGCTTTCCAACTATGTATAATAGTCTATACTTCTTCTCCATCAATCCTGCAAGGGTGGCACCTAACTTGAGGTTTCTCAAGTTAGGTGCCAAGATCAACTAAAGCCATTAATCCAAGGCAGCCAAGGTGGCACCTAACTTGAGAAATCTAAAGTTAGGTGCCAGGACAAGGGAAGCTTCATCCAAGGACGCTGCCAAGGCTTCTCAAGTTAGGCGCTAGACATAACATCAACACGCAAATTGGTGCTGCCCACTCCAAGTTAGGCGCACTCATTCTCAAGTTAGGCGCAGCAACACACGCACCAAGCGCCACCCCTTGCTGCCCACTCCAAGTTAGGCACCCCAATTGCCAAGTTAGGCACCAACACCTATGAATCAAGTGGTCCCCAACTCTCCAAGAAGCCAACACGCAATCTTCTATTAATTCTGATTTAAACTTTATTTCGTTTAAAAATAGGAAAATATATTATTTAGTTTTAGAAAATATATTTTACATTATTTAGGATTAGATATAAAAGGAAAAAGAATCAGCCCTTCGGACTTCTCTTCTCTTCTACCTCATTCCACAATTTACAGTTTTTCTGAATCCTAGTTTTCTCTCTAAACTATGAGCAACTAAACCTCCACTGTTAAGGTTAGGAGCTCTGTCTATTGTATGGATTGATACTATTATTTTTCTATTTTAATTTATGTACTGATTTCTAATTCAAGAGTTGTTTTTGTTCTTTATCTTATGAATTTGGGTGGAACGGAAGTATGACCCTTGTTCTAATTGAGTTCTTGTTTAACTTGAAAAAGCTCTTTATTTGAACAACAGCTTGAAAACATATTCTCCTAAATTTCTAATTATCTGGACTTAACGGAATACGTGACATATAATCCTCTTATATTTGGGTAATTAGGATTTTTGTGGCATATAAACTAGAATTGAACTTCACCCTCTAATTGGAATTAAGTGACCAAGGAATTGGCTGTTGATGAAAGTTAGAGGAGACTAAAAAGGTCTAAGGAATTAGGGTTTAGTCACATATAGTTTGCCATAAATTGAATCCTGCATGATTAAAATAGTTAGTGAGAAAAGTCAATCCGGAAGGTAGATATCTCTGAAGCCTTAACTGTTTCTCCATATATATTTCACAACTTGTTTACTGCTTGCTTTCTGATCTTTTGAATTTACTGTTTGATGCATTTGAACTCAAAACACTCTTTTTTGTTTGTCTAACTAAGTAAATCATTTAACCATTGTTTCTTAATCCATCAATCCTCGTGGGATCGACCTCATTCATTTGAGGTACTACTTGGTATGACTCGGTGTACTTTCCGGTTAGTTTGTGGTTATAAATTCCGCACCACTGAGCCGCAGACATTCTATGCAAAATGCAAGGAGTATGGTGCAGGGTGCGATTGGCTTATCCGAACTAGCTTGATTTGAAAGAAAGGTTGATGGGAGATCAGGAGATACAATGGCAAACACACGTGTACCATGGGGATGTTTTCACAAGATCATACCAAGTTAGACTCAAACATAATTGCAAATGCTATTAGGTCGTTGGTTGAAGTAGACCCGTCAATAAAGGTAAAGTCTATTATTGCAGAAGTTCAATCTAGGTTTAACTACACTATAAGCTACTACAAGACTTGGTTGGCAAAGCAGAAATCTATCGCAAAAGTTTTTTGTGAATGGAAAGTTTTTTACTAGAATCTACCAGTATGGTTGAAAGCAATGACTGCAAAGATGTCAAGTTCTCGTGTTCAAATAAAAACGCTCCCGGTTCATCATGAGAGTGAGGAGGTTCAAGGTGTAAAAGTTCTCCATCATATTTTTTGGAGCTTCTATCCGTATATTATATAAGCCCCAAACTTTTTGAAGTTAGATTAAGAACTAGTTTGGATATATTTTATTGGGTCGAAGTTCGATTTTCAAAAATTATTTTATTAAGGGTGATTAAATCAGGTTTTGATAAATTGAGTTTGAAATAAATTAAGGTTTTATCTAATTTAACAATTATTGAGTATTTTTCCTATTTACAATTTAAAGTTTTAGAAATTTGAAAATAATGAGGTTTTAACTATTTAAATTTAAATAATTGGGATTTTAGTTTGATTTTATGAATTGAAGGCAAATTAATTTATTTATCTCTAATTTTAAATTAAAATACTCAATTGAAAATAATTTGCAAGTTAACAAATAAATAGTATTTTTTTATAGATAAATAAATTATATTATATTTAGTTTTCAATTACTACCCTACCCGGCCCCCAATTCTTTTTAAAATACCTACACTACCCTTTTTCCCAAAAATTAATTCCCTAATTTTGCAATCCCTAAATCCATAGACAAAAGACCAAAGAAAAAAAAAGAAATAGGGGAGAAATCAGAAGAATGGAGGAAGAGAGAATAAGAGAGGAAGAGGATGGAAGGGATGGAACCGGGAAGGGTTTCACCGTTGATGCTGTCGAAAGAGAGAGAGAGAGAGAGAGAGAGAGAGAGGGTTGTGGCGCCGTCATCGCTGCCATCGTTCATGCTGAAGCATGTCATCGGAGACGACAAGCTGCTGCGCCATCCTCTTTGTTTTGACACTGAACCACCTCAGCCACTACTTCGGTCCCATTCCACCACCATAGCCTCCTATATTCTCGTCTTTCAATCAGCACTTCCAAATCTCAATTTTAGAAATTTGATTCCAAACAATACTCAATCAATACAAACACATAACTCATATTCATCATCCTCATCAATCATCATCAAAACCATCAATCATCAACTCATTCTCAAGATAACTCAACATTTTCATCAAGATTACTAACCCTTAACATACTTACATAATTCAACCTATCTTATAGTCATTTAGCCTACGTTTTCACGTCACATTATATATTATCTAGGAGAAACCAAAACCATATCTTGGCTGATTCCTCCCTAAGCTTGGAACGCCACAAATATCACCGTTCCACAAACGTCCCAAGCTCCAAGGCATTCCCAAACGAAATTCCCAGCCTCAATGGTCCAAAACTCAAGCTTCCAACACCACCAACTTACCAACGGAAATTTGGGACAAGACCCATCAAGCCTACAAAGCTAATTTGATCCACTTTATTCGATGGATTTTGTAGAGCTCGACGTGGTGGTCGTACGGCCGCAAATAGTGTAGCTCTGGATGGAAAGATATGGTGGAATTAAATTGGAGCCAAGGGTTTGCTTATGCTTCTTCTC
>NC_029786.2:76591955-76600133 GCF_000816755.2 Arachis ipaensis | reverse complement strand
TGCTTCTTCTTCTTCCCCCCCCCCCCCTTTATGTTTTCAGCATATTCCCTTATGAGGGTGGGAAGATGAGCTGAAGCTCTTTCATTAAAACGGTACTAGGTTGGGCCTTGGGCCCAACGTGGGTCCGGTTCAACCAGTTTGTCCCGTTGACTTGTTTTTGGACCAAAATCTTTAAGATTAGTGTCAAAATTTGTATTTTTAATATTTTTATCTTGTTGTATTAATAAAATTTAATTTTCTAATTTTTTTAATAATTAATTTATTGACTAATTATTCCTTAATTACGCAGGGTTTACATAGGTAACCTTGAGTTATTGATGTCTGATATTGATTAATGATTTAGAGTTGTTAATTGATTTGGTTTCTACTAACAATATCCTTTCACTAAATCTAATTAGTGAGTTGGTTAATATGTGTAGATTGAGATCAATTATGCCTATTTATTTTCTCCCGATGTCAGGGATTGACTAGTAGGATTAACTCTTTATAATCGTCATGTTTGTGGATTGAGATCAATTATGTCTATTTGACCTTAACTCTCAACCCTTGTCAAGATCCTTTTCGCATTTCAATTTCTCTTCCATTTCTTTAATTTCTTTCATTTTAATTCCTTACATCGCTTCTTTAGTTTCTTGCTATTTACATTTCTTGCTTATTATTTTTCACCTCTGTTTTCTATAGCTAATGATACGCACACCCGATTGCAATTTTGTGGGAGAACGACCTGGAATTAACACTCCCGGTTATTTATTTTGATTTGTGACAATATTTTCTAAACTTTGATTTGGGCTATTTGTCAGTCTTGGACTATGCTTGCAACAATTTTCGAGTTTTACAACTTGTGAAATTCTAGACCAATATCCAACTCGCATTAGCTTCCCTCACGTGGTTCAATTCACTCCTTTCCGAGGGTATCTTCATGTTCTAAGATTAGTTGAAGCAGTTCCTGAACAACCTCACTACAAAGAAAAGCCTACCTATAACATACCGTAACATATTCTTTATAATCCAAAATTCGAAGTAACCATTGCGGAACTACTTGGACTGCTTTAACTCTTAATGCCCCTCGATTGAAGATCGCCCATTCCAATCCATGCTCATAACCCTGATGAAATGGATTTGAGAAAGAACTCCTTAACGAAGGAACCTCACCGAAAGGTCCACCTACACTATAAACAAGATCCAAGATCATGAACATAACTATATCCAGTAAGAAGAGTGATGAAAAGTAGTAAAGGCTAACTACAAAAGCCATGACTACTTTCGAAAATTATCTTCCAAGGATGTTAGCTCAAGGTGCAACCAACATCCATCCAAAGAAATATGAAACACCTTCTACATACTTCTAAGTGTCTCACTTTTCCAATCATACAATGAGGTTTGCAAGGCAGAGTGATTCCCTTATGCATCACCCTTGCACTCAAGGACCTTTTAAGACACGGTTATTCTATAAATACCATCAAGAAAATTGGCATGATGTAAAAGCCTATAAAGACTTCCTAAAATGGGTCGAGTAAGGATGCACGAGGGGAAAATTCCAATAATACGCGTTGCAAAGCAGAGAATAAGAAGGAAACCTAGAAGAAACACCAAGTCCAATGGTAGAACCCAAATTGATTGGTTATAAATGTATTTATTTTCTAGATTCTAAGTCAAGTTCTTCTACTTCTCATGAAATATCACTTGGCTTTGTGTTTTATCCTTCGAGTGTGATAATTGATAAATTGTATCAATTTCTCCTTTATTTTAGATACAATTAGTTTTGATATTTAGGTTGTGTCCATAATATGTTTTGTTTGAGTTTTGTATTGAAATATAAGCACACAATTAAAGTAAAATGCATCACAAGAAATTATAGTGATTGGGTTAGAGCAAATGTAGATTTATGGAAAGGAAAAGTCAAGATCTACAAATTTCATGTTGATTATATTCTCCAGTTCTCAAGGATTCTAGGTGAAATTCTTTGGAGCTATTTTACTGGTGCCATGAATGCTTCCAATGCTTTTAAACCTTGACCTCTTTCGTAATAATTGAATCATAATTCGAACTACGAAGGTCCAATTCAAGTAACTCTAGTGGCATTTGAACAACAAAACAAAGATATAATACCAAAAAAAAAACATGCAAAAAGAGTCCCGCTAGGGAGCCAATGAAATATTTATACAATGGGTACAATAGGTTATTTATTAGGCCCAATATAAATTAAAAATGAGAATTAACTCCTTTTATCCTAATTCAATAATGCCTGTTCATTTTTCTTTTAACCCTTGATTTCAAAATTTTCCCCAATTCCCCTTTATTTGAATAGACAGTCACGCTACCCCCCAAACCCCCACTCTCGCTGCTGAACATCCCGTCCCCTTAGCCGCCGCGTGACCTACAACGTGCCTCCGTGCCTGATAAGCAATTCCCGGGCCAACCTACACCACGTCTGTCCTCCGTTGTTGACAGCAACCGCTGGGCACTGTCACGGCTGAGCATCCTCCAGTCGAGTAGCCGCCTAACACGGAGCCTCAGTCGCACGCGACCGCCCTTGCAGAAAGCAACCGCTGCGAAACGTGGCAGCTGAACACCCAGTCGTAGCTTCCCCGCGTGTTCTGGCACCCCCATCAACGACGAATCGACTTGCATCACCAAACATCCTTCGTGCTCGCCATCCTGCGTCAGCTGGCGGCCTGGGTCCTCCCTCTTGTATGACCATTGGATGGTTGACGGTCTCGTTGGAGTGACTGCCCGATCTTCGACGTTATACGGTTAGTGGCTTGAAGTCTTGCTCCATGATTCATGTTTCTGCTGTTTCCAGTGGTCGATAATGTTTATTTTGCTGAGTTGTTCAACTTATCACAGTGAAAACCTCACTAGCTGCATGTGTATTTTGTTGGAACTTGTTGAATAAAATTATGTTTTAGATGGTTGCATTTGATTGAATGTATTCGTGGGAAGATTTGCAAAATCTTGGTTCAAATAAGGCATTTTTTCCCCACGCTGTGTGGACCATTGCATGCAATGTTATGTAAACCGGTTGACCATTGTCGATATCTAGTTGACAATAACTAGATGGTTACTTTTGCATGTTATCGGATGGTTGGTTTCCATCAACGATCACTTATTTGCTTAAATGTTTCATTTTTTTGGTAGTTTTTTTTTTTCAACTTTGAAGGATTCAAACTTGATCATGATATTGAAACAACTGCTTGATTTAATTGTTTGCTATTTTCATATAAGCTGATTTGGTAAAGTTGGATAATTTAGTGATTTAGCCCAATTTTGGATTAAGTGTAAGGGTTTCTCTCTTTTTTTGTAATTATTATTTTAGCTTTCCTTTTGATCGATTATTTTAATTTAAAAAAACTGGTTTGATTTGCTGGGCTTGTTGATTTATGTTATTTATAATGAATTGTTATCATATTTTGTATCATGGCCTTAATATAATGAAGATGAAAATGATGAATGGAATGAGATATTTAGATGAAACAATTATGGTGGTGATTGGTTTCTATGATGATCAGTTTTTCTTGGACTGACATAAGAACAGTGTTTTGGGAAAGAAAAGAAAATCACTTGTGTTTAATATGCATCCTCTTCTCCTAGTTCAAGACGTAATTTTTATGGAACGTGTAAGAGAATTTTTCTTGGCGGCTTGTCCTACGCTTGTTCAAAACTTCAGATATGTAACACAGCATTTGAATTAATTCTTCAGTTGATTTTCTTAAGCTGTCAGGTTTTGAGTTTGCAGAATGTATTTAGAATTACCTAATGAATTAAACAAATAAAAACTATCATATACATCAAGTTCAGCTTCAATTTTTTTTGTTGAAAAACCATGCACATATCTCTAATTTAATCTTCTTCTTGTTCCATTCAAAAAGTAAAAGCATGCTCCTTTTTTTATTATTTTTTCTCTAATCACTGTGATAGTAAATCATTCACTGAACAGGGTTCACCCAATTTATTTTTCTTGTATATCATAGCTTTCTTTTTGGAGAATGGGAAAAAAGGTTTTTTTCCTTTTTACTACTGAGTTGCTGAGTTCTGTATGGCTTTTTTTCCAACTCTGGAAAGAAGAGTTAGAAGCTACCATAGCACTATATTAAGCCTTTCTAACTATTATGTTTTTTGGGCCATTTTTTTATTTTCCTTGCTTGCTGCACTAATGCTTAGATTTTGAAAAGTTGTAATTGATGTTTCATTTTTAATTGATGTTCCATTTTTATTTAGTTTGAAGAAGTTCAAGCTAGATGTTCACTATCACACATACGACTTACTTTAATTTTATTATGAACATATCACATAAAGAGATTATTTTTCTTATATTTGGTGTTAAATAAGTTTATTTAATTATAGAACATTTGGTCCCTAGAGCGTACTCCGAACTCGGATATTCATTCCTGGATCGACATGGTACGGATGGTTACTTCAATAAATACCTGGATGGTTGAGTTGCATTTATTACCCTGCTGTTTAGGTGTGCCATATTGTTGATTTGTGTGAATCTAATTTACCTTTATGGTTATTGTGTTTATAATTGGAGGAGTCGGTCTCTCAGACCACTTAAATTCTTGCTGTGGAAGTCCTTTCTCTTAATGGCTCTTATGATTATTTTTTGTATTAGCATCTGTAATGACTATAAGGTTTTTTTCTCATGTTCTTATAATCTTCCTTTGTTGGTTACAAACTAAATAGAAAATTGCATTGGATTTCAGAGGAACTAGCACGAGGAAGTTACATCACCATTCACAGCACCTAGCACGAGGACGTTGATACAACGTGCCGAAGATTTACCAAATGGGAGGAAGAACAAAGGGAGGAAGAAGTAGCGTAATAGGGTTTAACTACTGTGAATTTAATTACCTTAAGTTATTTAAATTACTTACCGCTTAGAGTCTTGGGGATTTATTTATGATACTTTTGGAAGACTTGTTTCTAGTGGATACCTTTTTTTTAAAACTTCTGTGAATATGTTGGTGTATAGTTGTTCAGGCATGACACACCTCCGAGCGAGTCAAAATGACCATCTATTTTTTTTATGAAAGTAACCATCCAGTCACATATTGAACCGAACACCCGGTTTGTTATGTCTTAGAACAGGGATATCTCTTTCATATTTTCAGATTTGACTTGAATCTGTTATGTGTGGACAGCATGATCAGTGTTTACGACACAAGATCCAATGATTCCTTTGGAATGCATGCTACAGGTAGTATGAGTTGAATAACACGAAGAATAACCATCCACGAATACTGTGAAGTGAACATCCAATATCATACAGAAACGAACATCCAACATAAATGTGTAAAAATAACAATGTAATTATTTTCTAAAACGACCAGCTACATACCAAAAGACCATGTTAAAAAACAATATGAAACTTGTAACAAATTAGATAACCATGATAGTCAGATCCAACATCACCATCAAGCATCAAATAAAACTAAGAACCCAAGAATAACGATTCACGTTCACAACAAAAGTGAATATCCGATCACGTACAAAAATGAATATCCAATGTATCTCAAATAAAGATAACTATGTATTCACTATCTAAAATGAACTGCTACGTACCGAATGACTAGTTAGTATAGCATAAAGTAATTTGTAACAAATTTAATAACCTTACTTGTAAGATAAAGAATAACTATCATGTCTAATCATATATATATATATATATATGATTAGACATGATAGTTATTCTTTATCTTACAAGTAAGGTTATTAATTTATTGAAATTAATTAAGTAAAATGGTTCATTCCGGCCAAAGTAAAATGATTCATTGAAATAAATCAAGTATAGATTCTTGCAACAACTGCATACAAACCTGAAAACTATATCTTTATAACATAATCTCACCCTATTCATCTACCTTTGATAATAAATGAATACCAATCGAAACCATATATACATTGAGATGAAAAATAAACACAAGCGCACCCATGTCCAACATATTCTAAGTTTTGCCAAAGGAGGTTAACAAAGACATGAAGCTACCAACTTGTTGGGGCTCATTCCAGCCAACAAGATCACCGAAATTTATATCTTGAGATGCATCCGGATGAACCACCTACTACACACAACACAAAAAATGACAACAATTAACTTCTAGCATAGTGCTATACCGAATAACCATGCAATGTCAGATTGATACAAACATGTACCGGGGAGGCATTCTTGTTTTTCCTTAATGCCATTAATGATCAAATCAAACATGCGGATCATGACTACAAAAAATTAAACAAAAGTCCAAACTTCGTAACCAAGATCCATTTCATCACTTCCAACCTCAGTCACATCTGACAGTTGCATAGCCTACAATTTCAAAATAAACGCAGAAATAAAAAAAACATAATAAGATAAATCCTTATTAAATATCATGTACATAAAACCTTACTAACCAGCACAAAAAATACGACAAAAAATAGAAATCAAGTCAATCATCCTACCAATTTTAATTTAAAAACAAATGCATGCAAATGACAATCATAGTAATTGGATTAATTTCATAATACCTATTATATAAGTATTTTAACTACTATATATTCTCTTTCCTAATGACACTGTACATCACATAGCTGAACATACAGTAGATACAACTACCATACACATAGTTTAGTCCTCGATTTCAGAGCCAATGGTGCCTAGAGTTGCTTTTAAGAGTTGCTTTTTTTATTCATTCAATGACCATCTTGTATATATATATATATATATATTCTAATCCTAACATGTAGGAAGCAGATTAGGTATCCCATCAATTGATAACTCTTGTCCTCGATTTCAGAGCCAATGGTGCCTAGAGTTGCTTTTAAGAGTTGCTTTTTTTATTCATTCAATGACCATCTTGTATATATATATATATATTCATTCAACTCTTGCCTTTTTAATTTTCATTTTCAAATATATCCTTCCTAAATATAATACCATTAGCTGTAACTCAAATTCAAGATACATCACTACTAAAATTTAAGGGGACCTACGGGCATCATGCAAAGGAACATGGATGATTACTTATTGAGTAGCAACGTCTCCAAATATAGTCAATTATCATGCTTATACATGCAATTCAAATTTGGTTATATAAATTCATATATTCATAGAAGATAGTCCAAAAAAGAGGTAGTTTCATCCAGAGACAAATCAATATGCCATGGTTAATTTATTTATGTAAATTTCCCATACATATAAGAATACCATCAATATAAAACCATCACAAATTTCGTTGAATCATGAATGTTTGTGATGCATCTGGGTAAGCATTAAACATGAAATTAAACACGCCACTTGCATTGAGTCTAAACTTCCAAATCATTTTAAAAATAACCATCCATTATCAATGTGTTGAACGTAAATTGCTCACCTTATTCGATTGCTCACCCTCGACGATGAGATGGTCGGCTACGTTTTTATGTGGATTTGATAAAATCTCATTACCGCCGGAAGATGAAACACAACCCAGCGATTCAACCACATTAATGAACTCCGGTGGGGTGATGGGGTGAAAGAGGAAGCACACTTGAGACCCCTTTTAATTGCGACATCGAAATCGGGAAGAAGACACTCACCGGCTGCGCACTGTCCTCGCTGGACGTCTGGGTTGCTGCGGTGCCGGGAAGATCGACCACACGATAGGAATGTGGTGCTGGGCGAGGGCATGTGCGGATGACAACGCTGGTCGGAAGAGAGTCCGACGGCGGGTGGTGACCGTGGCGGCTGAAGCACCGGCGAGATCCAATAAGAAATGGAGTTGATGGAGGTAACACCGTATTGAGAGAGGGAGGTCGTTGTTTTGATTCTATAACTGACCATAATCCTAATTTGTTTCAAATTTCAAATTAAAAATAATTCACAATTAATTAATTGCCCATAATTTAATTTTAATTTCAATTTAACCCCATTGTATACATTGTACAAAACATATATTGGCTCCTCATACTTTCTCTGCAAAAAATAGTTACAAGATCGCGAGTGTGATAAAACATTTTGGGTAAGGATGTTCATGGATTCGGATAACCTAATTACCCATCCGAATTTAAACCAAACTAATTAAATTGGTTCTAAAACCAATGGGTAATCAAGTAAAATCCAAATTTAACCGATGACACTCTCTGTTAATTGGTCTGGGTAATAGTTCTGGGAGTGTGAAACGTGAACCAACCCATAGACCCAAACCCTTTATTAATTATATA
>NC_029786.2:76590492-76591938 GCF_000816755.2 Arachis ipaensis | reverse complement strand
TAAAACCATTGCAGCCTCCCCACTCACCCCATTGTATTTTATTTCTCTCTCTAAAAAATTCTAGCAGAGCTTCCTCACCATTACTCACCCTAGCAAATCGGCGGCAGCTTCCTCAAGATGATGGCAGAAGGTTGAGGGCAGTTTACAGCAAGCCAGGAACACCGTCGCGTCTTCGTCAGCATCGTCTTCTCTTATAGTGTCATCATCTCTATCAGCATCGTCCTCATCGGTAGCATCATCTACTTGTTAATAACATCGTTTTCTCCGTCTATGGCAATTGTCTTCTCCAGTCAGGTAAGGATATATTTTTTTGAGGTTAAGTGTTAATTTTTTTTATTCAAGTTTTACTCTTTGTTCAATTTTTTAGAGGTAAGTGTTGTTAGATGTTAATTTTTTTTTGTTCAATTTTTATTATCTGTTTAATTTTTTGTTGAAATTCTAAATTCTTAATTCTTATTAAAACTCATGTTAGTCACAAATTTCTTAGTACTTGTAAAATGTATAAAACATTACAAATTTTGAGTGGTTGATGGTTCTATTATGTGTTTTGCAACTTTAAAAATGGGAAAAACTAACCTTGCTGTTACATGTTTATTATTATATTTTTAAAATAAAATTTTTGTTTTTTTAATTTTTAATTTTTTATTTTATCGGGTATCCAATTAATCCAACCGAACCAATCCGTTCTTAATCGATTTAATTTGGTTTGGATATACATACAAAAAATGTAAAATTGAACTAATTACACTTCAATGGGTTCAATTTTCATTTCACCACAAATTCGAACTAACCCGATCCGTAAACACCCCTAATTTCGGGCGCAAAGGTGGTCACTCGTACAATGAAATCTCGCCCACGCAAAATGAGCTGAAGAATTAATAAATACGTAAGTCAAGTTTTGGGCTCTCTTTTGGGGATTTGGATCCTCTAAATTTTGAATTTCACTTTAGAGGGTAAAGTATGATCTATCACCATTTATTTCATAGGTATTATCAAGAGAAAATATGAGAGAGAAAATTTTTAATGGTGAAAGATCTCACTTTATCCTCTAAAGTAAAAATCTAAAATTTAGAAGATCCAAATTCCTCTTTTGGACCCCCACTTGGTAGGAAGCAAGGGTATAGGCTAGAAATAAGAGAAAGACTAAATGTGTGTTTGGATTATTGTTTGCAAACGGAGGTTTGTATAAAATTGATTTTGTAAAATTGATTTTGCTTAAAAGTGGGTTAGTATTAACGTGGTTTATGTTTGGTAATTTTTATTCAAAATGGACTATAATAAACTAAATATTATTTGGATTACATTATTCAAAATCACTTTTAAATAAAAAATTACAGAAAAGGACATTAATTTAAACAATTATTTTATGTTATTTTAAAATTTTATTTTAAATATTTAAATAAATTTTAATATTATTTTTTTAGTACTGTTAGTATTCTTTAATTC
>NC_029786.2:76587780-76589455 GCF_000816755.2 Arachis ipaensis | reverse complement strand
CTCATATAAATAAAAAAAACAAAAAATTTATAAAAGATAATAATATGCATAAGAGAGTATTAGAAAAAAAAATATTATAAAAAAAACAATAAAAGACATAATTGGTACATAGAACATAGCTTTAAATCCAACCTGAAAAGGTGAACGGAAAAGCTAGAATTTGTAACTTTTACTAGAAATCACTTCTGTGTTTAGAAGATAAAAACGTTGCCAAACATAAAGATAAAGCGTTCAAAAAACTCAGACACGTTTCTCTCTTCTCCAACGCAAATCCAAACACGCCCTAATTCATTTGCAAACAACTCATTTTTAAGTTTTTTAATTTTAGTTTAAGAAAAAGAAGCTCTTCTCTCTAAGTTTTCTTCTTCCCTCTTAAAGTTTCATTTGTAGCTTTCTTTTCCGTTGAATTTCTATATTCTTTTTGTAATTTTCTGCAAGTCCTATAAATTTTACACTTTTTCCTTTCAATTTCAACAATTGGGTTCTTGCAACTTCTTGTGTTGAGGCAATATTATCATAGAAGCACATCTTCATGACTTCATGGATAGTTTGCCTCTTTGCCTTCTTATTCTTTCTTAATTTCTTTTATAATTGAAGTTTTGTTATTGTACAAGTGTTTAGGATATTCTAAACGTTACTGAAACCAATTCATCATTTTTTATTAAATAATAATTTATTTAATAGAACAGTTATCAAAAATCAATTTAAAAATTCATTCTAAATAATTTCAAAATATCAAACAGTCGGAGGGTGACCGGGAATGCTACTAGGTCGTTGAATGACAATTAACTATGTACTTTTCTTTGCCCGTGCTTTGCATACATTTTTTAACTTTTACCCCTCATCACTATGCATATAATCATTGCTACACAACCAGTGCATAGTGTTACCAACAGCAAGCTAATAAATTCTGCAAAGATACAAGCAACATCTTCAAGTATTTTGGGCCCAGCAACTCAATAATAGATAACATATATACAACACACTTCCACGCCTTTTTACTGTAGTAACCAGTAACATCTATATAATTTGTTGCTGACTTGCTGCCAATGGTTATATATCTAACTCTCTCACTATTAAAGAGTAAATTAATTTTTGGATTAATAGTCAAATTAGTCCTTGAAAGATAAGACATTTTTTAAATTTATTCCTGAAATTTTTTTTTCAATCAAACTGGTCCTTCAAAGATTACGAATTAATTATATTTGTCCTCCAATCACTCCATTAACAATTTTCTTCAAAGATTAATGTTGCAAAACGTTAATTGATAACATATATAATACCTAATATGTCTAATTGGATATTGACCAAATATCTTTATAAAAAATATTTATTAGTTTAGTCATTTTTCCAATTACAAAAATACTATACCTAATATGATCTAGTGACTAAATTGATAGATTTTTGTAAACATATTTAATCAACGTCCAATTGAACATGTTATGTGGCATGTATGCTATCATTTAATATTTCACATCATTAATCATTGACGAAAATTGTGAGTGGAGTAACTGAAGGACATATATGATTAATTCGTAATTGAAGGACTAATTTGATTGAAAAAATCTTTCAAGAACAAATTTAAAAAATGTCTTATCTTTTAAGGACTAATTTGACTATTAATCCATTATTTTTTTTATTACATATTATATTATTATTGATTGAAATAAGTTGA
>NC_029786.2:76584516-76586939 GCF_000816755.2 Arachis ipaensis | reverse complement strand
GCTTATCATGACTAATTTTAATCATTCATCTAATTGAATTTTAATAGCTTAACTAATTAATCATGGTATAATTTTTTTAATTTATAAAAATCATTAGAGAAATCCTATTTTCTAAAAAAATGTAAGCATTTTGAACCTTTTAGTAACTGGATATTATATCTAGCAATTAACATGCAAAACTTATGAAAGGAAAAAACTAGAAAGGAAAAAGATTAATCTCCTTTTAAAAAGTGGAAGTAGATAGTGAGATGACTTGTGTTACATGCTAACAAAGAAGAATTATAATTTTAATTAGAAAATTTTTGGGCAATGTAGAGAACACAATCTTAAGAATCTCGTACGGAAGGAAAGCAATAAAGAGTTATATGCTACACTGCAATCATAACAATTAATTTAAACTTGAAAATTTTTTAGATGTTTTAGAGCTTGAACTCTGCCTATGTTATACTTGCGGTATATAGTCGGTCCTAAATCCGAACAAAAGATGAAGGTTAGATTTTCGATAGCCAACATAAAAACTTAGTCGAATCTTTATGACATGGATCAAAGACATTATTGCGTTAAAGCTAGGTCGTTGCCCGGAAGCAACACGTTGTATGGCTCGCATACAGTATCAAATGAGCAAGAGCCGCTGCATTCGTGTCCAGGTGTAGTGTTAAATGAGCAAGGGTTCTCGCGTTTTCGTGAATGGACGAGGGTAAATAAGTTAGTTCACAAAGAAAAATGTAAAGGTCGGGGCGACAGAAGGTTGAGATTTGAGACATGAAACATAGGCACTCTAACAGAAAAATCCATGGAGGTGGTGGATACCATGATAAGGAAAAAGATTAAGATCATATGCTTACAAGAAACAAAATGGGTTGGTGCAAAGGCTAGGGAGTTGGATACTTCTAGGTTCAAACTTTGGTATACGAAAAATGTGAAGAATAGGAATGTAATAGGTATTATCGTGGATAAGCAGTGGAAGAAGGACGTAGTGGATGTTAAGAGGGTGGGAGATCAGATAATCTCTATCAAACTTGTGGTGGAAGGAGGAGAGCAACACAAGATAAGGTTTTGGGAGGATCTCAAGAGTTTGGTCCAAGGCATACCTTCCGGGGATAAAATTTTCTTAGGAGGAGATTTAAATAGCCACGTTGGAAGAGAAGTGACTGGGTATGGAAGTATTCACGGAGGCCATGGTTTTGGGGTGGTCAATACCGAGGGTAAAACTATTTTGGACTTTTTCTCAACCATTGATCTCCTCATCACAAATACATGTTTTAAAAAGAGAGACAAACATCTTATAACATATAAGAGTGGCATGACAAGCTCTCAAATCAACTTCTTTTTGTTGAGGAGAGTTGACTGAAAATTTTGTATTAGTTGTAAAATTATTCTGGGAGAGAGTTTAACAATACAATATAGGATGCTTGTCATGGATTTTCGAGTTGAGCAAAAGTTGAGAAAAGACATCATACGAAGAACCCAAGGATGAGGTGGTGACGGATGAAAGGTGAGGAACAAAGAAGTTTCCTAAGACGAGTAGAAAAAGAGGCAAAGTGGGATGGGAAGGAAGCACGGAGGAGATATAAAGAGAGATGACAGAAGTTATTAGAAGAATAGCAAAAGAAAGTTTTGGTGAATCTAGAGGGATAGGACCAAGAGATAAGGAGTCCTGGTGGTGGAATGTGAGTGTACAAGAAAAGATAAATGCAAAAAGAGTGTGTTTTAAAGAGTAGTCTTTGTACCACAATGCAGATAATTGGGAAAAATATATGGCGGCTAAGAAAGACACCAAAGTGGCTGTAAGTGAAGAAAGAACAAGAGCATATGAGGGTCTCTACTAGTTCTTAGGCACGAAAGAAGGAGAAAAAAGATATATATATATATAGAATCGCAAAGAGCCGTGAAAGAAGAACGAGAAACTTGGATCAGGTTAAGTGCATAAAGGATAAAGACAGGGAGGTGTTGGCTCAAGAGGAGAAGATCAATGAAAGGTGGAAGATCTACTTCTATGAGTTATTTAATGAAGGACAGAAGATTCTTTTGAGCCTTGGTCGGTTATGCACAAGGGAAGAATATCAAAATTTCGACTACTATCGAAGGATTTGAGACTTCGAAGTAAAAAAAGCTCTAAAGTGGATGACAAAAGGCAGGGCAGTAAGATCCGATAATATCCCGATTGAAGTTTAGAAGGCCTTAGAGAGAAAGGTGTCAGTTGGTTAACCAAACTTTTTAATTAAATTTTAAGGTCTAAGAAAATACCATATGAATGAAGAAAGAGCTCCTTGGTACCTATCTACAAGAATAAAGGGGATATACAAAGTTGCGGAAACTATAGAGGGATCAAGCTTATGAGCCATACTATGAAGTTATGGGAAAGGGTGATAGAACGGAGGTTGAGAAAAGAGACACAAGTAACAGAGAACCAATTTGGATTT
>NC_029786.2:76579393-76583671 GCF_000816755.2 Arachis ipaensis | reverse complement strand
TAAGAGACACAAGTAACAGAGAACTAATTTGGTTTTATACCAAGCAGGTCCACCACTGAACCGATATATTTGTTAAGAAGGATGATGAAGAGGTATCGTAGTAATAAAAAGGATATACATATGGTGTTTATTGATTTGAAAAAAGCGTACAATAGAGTGTTAAGGAAAGTTTTATGGAAGGTTTTAAAAAATAAAAGAGTAAGGATCGTGTATATTTGTGTAATTAAAGATATGTATGACCTCATGGAGGTATATGTTTTTTGTTGTATTTTTTATTTGTGTGAGTTCTTTTTCTATTTTTAGTTAGGAATTATTATGATGAAAAAACTTGCATCTGATTCTCTAAAGACCGTGTAGGAATATTCTAATTGTGTAGTAGAAGTAAATTTCGTACATGAAATATTATTTGTGTAATATCCGACCCATAATTTAATGTAATTACAAATTGGTATGATGCAGTTGGTTTGGTGTAGCAAATTCAATATTAGTTAGGACGCTGATGTATGAGGTTCAAGGGTTATCGAGCCTTAGTAGGCTTATTTTTATAATCAGCCCTTTTTGATGAAAAAAACCCAATTATATTTTTATTGGCTTAGATTATTATAGAAAAATTTATTTGAATTATGTTTTTAATTTGTTCAAATTGGATAGTTAAATAGTAATCATTTGAAGTATATATTTATTCATTGACAAAAAAAAAGTATATATTTATTCAAGTGAAAGTAAAAGAAATATATATTTAAAATTAAGAATAAAAAAAAAATTAATTTTTTAATCCATTTATTGTTTTCATAATAACCGTGAAATTACAAGTGTTATATCCTCTCATCAATAAAAAACGAAGTTACTAATTAAGAAAAATTGAGTTATTAAAATAAATCAATACAATTTGTCACCGTAAATTATAATGTTTTGTGGTGTCACTAGTTCTTTGTGCTTTAATTATCGAGTAAATAAGGAACGAAGTAATAGTAAATAATGAAATAAAATTTTCGGAACAAAATACTAATTGTAAGAAGAAAACTAATCTTTTAAAAATCTTAATTAAAAACCACTCCAAATATATTGACTAAATAGATAGATATACAACAATAAAAGAAATAATAATCATAAGGTTTTCAAATGAGTTCAGAATGGGTGGTTGAATAAAAAAATCACTTTTAATGCTTAATAAAATAGATTATGCAGTACACTAAAATTAGGAAATTATTTTTCATTTTTGTCTCGTCCCACAGAATTAGAATAAAATAAAAATGGAAGTTGTAGGGTTTAGGGTGTTGAAAATTCTTGGTTTTCTTAATCTCAAGATTATCTATATTGAATCATTAAGAAAGAGAACTAAGAGCGCAAAAGTGTACCTGAATTTATGAGCATATTTAAAAGAGTAGTTTTTTGATCTTTCTCAACTAAAGGTTGTATTTTTAATAGGGCTGAATCGCAACTTCTTTGATGGAAAAAGAACTACGAATGCAGCTTTGATATGTTGTGAACTGAAACTCTCAAGTCACTATTTATATTTGAGTATTATACCCATTAAATCCTAAAACCCAAATAAAATAGTATCTCTAATTTTATTGTCATTTAATTATAAGTCAAAAATAATAATAACTTATTCCATTAGTATTTATAATAATAAATGAGATCACATATGCAAGTCATATAACATGAAATAGCTAATGTGATTATGATCAATTATATGTATTGTCTATAAATAGATTAGAAAATTATAATTTTCTAACATAGGGAAAAAGAAGATTAACACCATGATATATTTTGATTCGACCATGAAGTACAAGGTGACCTACATATAGTCCACCATAACAATGGTAGAATTTTCAGTATAATCAATAAGGATTACAAACACCAATTCCAAGAAACTCGCACTTTTGTAAACCACTTAATCTATCCCAAGCTTAATAAATCACTTAATCGCTAACCAAACCTAATTAACGGGAACCAAATGTACTCTAATCCAGCATACTTAAAATCAAAACACTCAAACAAAGATTAAATGACTTTTGTATACATTACTCTCTTTGCTTTTTATATCTCTCAAAGTAAGCTTGAATCTAAACAAAAAAAGAAATAAAAACACACTCAAAATAAGAAAGAAATGAAAGGTTGTTTGTATCATCTAAAATATGCACGAATTAGTTGTCTTCTTTCTTGAGTAAAATCTTCTTTTATAGAGCTTGAAATCTCTTCTTCAATGTTAGAATTTTTTTTTTCATCACTTAGCCGTTGTACACATCAATGCTCTTAGCCGTTGGCTTTGAATGAGAATCCTTTCCTTATTTAGCTTGATTATAATGTGCGCAGCTATCCAATCACTCATGAATTTAATTCTTGGAGTGTATCACTTACTGTCTTGATAGTGCAGCATCTTTCTAAAATAGGCTTGATATCATCTTAATGATATTCTCATTAATATTGCTGTTTTGCACAATAATCCTATCTTACTTGATTGGTCATCCTTCATGGATTCCTTCATTATTGCTCATCATAATAGTTAGTTATAATAGAAAATAATTAATTATATTTATCATCAGAAGATACCAAATCAAATCTTGACTCAACAGTTATATATTGCTTAATAGATATTTTATTTTTTATGTAGATAAATTTATCTTATTAATTTTAGATTTTGTTCCAATATGCTTGGCTTTCTTGTTCCCCTTTGTAAACAAAAATATCATTTACAAAACTTTCATGAAAGAGGACAACCACCGAGTAAAATTGAATTGTTTAGTTATTGACACTTCTTACTAGAAAATGTTATCAAAAGTCATTTTGGTATTTAAAGGGTTAAATACGATTTTGGTTCCTAAAGTATAGGCTAAAAATTTTTTTCTTTTCTAACCTTTTTTTGCATACAAAATCATCCCTAAGATTTAACTTGGTTTTAAATGGTCCTTTTTACTTAAATTTTATTACCAAATTACCCTTAACTAAAAAATTATAAAATAAAAAAAGGAAAAAAAAAAGAAAAGAAAGAGAACAGATGAGAGGGAGAAAGGGAATCATGCGAGGGAGGAGAGAAGAAGAAGGGGGAAGGGAATAAGAAGAGAAAGAAAGGAATAAAGAAAAGGGGGGACGGCGCCGGCGAGGTTTGGAGATGCCGTCGCTGTTGGGAATCAGAACCAAAGGGAGAGAGAGCTCGCAAGGGAGAGAGGAGACGCGACTGCGCCGAACTCGCCAAGAAGGTCCAGCTCCTTTGCGACAACCTCCTCTCCGTCATCCGAGCCACCACTGCCCAGCCTTTCAACCAGCGTCCCATCCGCTACATCATCGACCGCACTCTGGCCCTCCTACGCCACTGCCACTGCAATGGCGGCGTCCTCCGCCAAGTTTTCTCCATCATCATTGCCGCCGATTTTTGCAAGGTCTGGAACCTTCTAGAGTCTTCTAATGGGGACTTGCTCTGACTCCTCAGATTGTTAATCACATTGTTCCTGATTCTAATTTTATTAATCCACTAATTTTTTATTCTAATTTTGTTAATTCATTGTTAATCACATTGTATCCAATTCTGATTCTATTTTATATTTTGTTAATTCATTGTTCTTCTGTTTCTTTCTGATTCTTCTGCTTTTATTTTTCATGCTTTTAATTTTGATTATGTTTCTGCTTCTATTTCTATTTTCAATTCTACTTCTATTTTTAATTCTGCTTATGCTTTTGTTTCTTCTGCTTCTGATTCTGTTTCTATTTTTGTTTTTATTTTTTATATTTATTATATTATTTTTGCTTTATTATTGTTGTTGTTGAAGAAGAAGAAAAAGAAGAGATGCTGCTATGATAGAGAAGAATAACAGAAATTGAATATTTTTGTGAAGAAGGAGAATGATATTTTGATCCGAAGAACGATTTTAAAATCAAATTAAACCTTAGAGACGATTTTGTATGTAAAAAGAGTTGGGAACGAAAATTTTTTTTAGCTTAAATCTTAGGAACCAAATCCGTATTTACTCCTATTTTAAAAGCAAGCTTCCTAATTTTAAAACAAATGCCAAACTATTCTGTTAGACAGTAAAGGCAAATTCCTACTATATGTTGTGCTATACATAATTTTATTAGAATACTACACATGAATGATTAACTCCTTGGGAATATTCTAATAAAAGATTAATTTAATTGTATATGGACAATATCACTTACGTATAATTGATGATAATGCTATTGAAGCTACTAAAATGGTCTAAATAAGAGAGGTAATTCCAAATCAAATGTAGAACAATTATTATAGATGATTTAATTATTACTTTTTTTTTAAATGTG
>NC_029786.2:76577861-76578543 GCF_000816755.2 Arachis ipaensis | reverse complement strand
AATCAATTTCTAAGATTATTATCGGTTTGTTGCACTGTTGTTGTTGCTGTGGTTATTGGTGTTGATGTCGTCCTCATTGCTTCAGTTGTTATTGTTGTTATTGGTGTTGCTTTTATTGTTACTGTGGCTGCTAGTGCTCTTGTGTGTTGCCGTTCTTATTGTCGGCGTTGTTGTTTGATGTTGGGTTGTCCTCATCTCATTGTCCTTAACATGATACAAACTAGACAATAAGATAAATAAATTTTGGACTTTGTTAGATAGATAATAATTTTTGTGAATAATATGAACAATAGATTTTAAAATTAGTCTAATAAAATATAAATATACTACACTTTTAAATTATTCACTTAAATTTTAATATTAAGATAATTATTTTTTAATAAATTAAATATCTAATATATCTATTATTCACATTATTTAGTATTTTTATTATCTACCCGTATATTTCCATAAATTTTATCCTGAAAAAAGATGATGGATTCTAACATTTAAGAATTTTATTGTAATTAAAAAGTTAAAAATGGGTCCACGTTGTATAGTTAATCTAAAACATATACTGTCTTGCCATCTATTTGTTAAGAATTTAGTCTTCTAAAATTTAACTAAAAGGGTATTTAAGTCTTTATTTTAAAATAAAATTAATGTATCTAAATTTTAATATAGTTAAACAACTTTAATTTAA
>NC_029786.2:76546004-76577805 GCF_000816755.2 Arachis ipaensis | reverse complement strand
TACTCTAGTCTTTTTTCAAATTGACTACACTGTATTTTAATCATTTTAAAATTAAAAGTAAATTTTAATTTATAATACAATCAAATAATATTAATTAACCTTATAAAAATATTTTTATCTTTCTGAAACTAATCTTAAAAAGTTATTTATTTTAGTATTTTAAAAAAGTAACAATAGGGTGTATTATGGCCTTTCTAAAATCTTATTTGAATTTTTAATTTCTACTACATTCAAACAATCTTAACTTAATCCTATGAGGATGATTTAGACTTTTAAAATCAAATTTAAATTTTAAATTTTAAACCCAGTGAAAAAATGTTATTAATCCTAAATTGGTGTTCTACTCATTTAGAATGAATTTTAAAAGGTGTTTTATTCTTTTAATACTAAGCAATATGGTATTTTATTTTGTCTTTTGAAATGAAATTCAAATATCTAATTTCTCAAACAATCAAAAATCTTAATTATCTTATAAGGATATTTTAGTTTTTTAAAATTAACACAAAAGAAATATTTTAATCTCTTAAAATGAATTGTATTGATATTTTAGTCATTTTAAAGTTCAAATTTATCATTTCTAATTAATAAAATAAAACAATTTTAATTTTAAAGGGGTATTTTAGTATTTTTAATCTTAATTCTAAAAGATTATTCTAGTCTTTCAAAAATTAACAATAAAAGTATTATTTTAGTCTTTTTAATATTTGATTCAAATTTTGAATTCCTAATTTCTAATACAATCTAGCTAACAATCTTAATTAATCTTATCGTATAATGAAAAATGAACTATAAGAGAATTTTGGTATTTTTGAAATTAATACTAAAAGGATATTTTAGTTTCTTAAAATAAATTCTATAAGTTATTTTAGTCTTTTTGAAATCAAATTCAAATTTATTCTTAATATAATCAAACATCTTTAAACCTAAAAAGATATTTAATTTTAATCTTTTTAGATTGAATCTAAAAAGTTATTTTTGTAACATATTTTTTAAAAAATAATTATTGTGAAAAATCATATTATTTGCTTGTGAATTTCTCATTTAGTCAGGTAGCAATGTACTATTTATTATCCAATATAGAAAAAAAAATATCTTTATCTAAACAAATTTTTATATTCAGTATATTTGTATATCAAAATAATAATCAAACACCAAGGCCAGCTCATATAAAGATCGAAGAAGCAATAATGGTGAAGTGAACCTAGCTAGAAAGGGCAATGTCACTGTTGCAGTCATAATGGAATTTTTATGATATTTTGCAATTTCAATCTGTGATTGAACTTGCTAGCTAGGGGACGGTTTAATTTGTAGGATATATCATTACCCTATTATATATTTTTCGAAATAAGGAACCCTAGCTTGTTCTATTTGGGTAATTTGCTTGCTCAATAATATAAGATGGAAATTCCGTTGCCTTGTAAGTAGAACAGTATATATCATTGTCATAAATTCGTATTCTCTGCCACAAATTGTATAGATATTGCAACATGTAATTCATTAAATTTGGGTATGAAATCCGTCCTTCCATTTTATCATAAATAATTATTCTTCTACTTTATCGTCGGCAAAGTGCATGAAATTAAATTTGTTGAATATATATATCCATTTTAGTTGACACCACTAAAAGTTAACACATTAATTTACTGTCTTGTATATAATTTAAAGTTAACCAAACATATGGAGTTAATATTTAAAATGGTTCTTGAAAATTTTATTTTCGATTTAATTTAGTCTTTTAATTTTCAATCAACTCAATTTATATCCTAAAATTTAAAGCGTGACTCAAGTTGATTATCTATTTCCATCACATGATGTTGCACGTTTTATTGACACTTGACTTAGTCTCTCACTAGTTCTTAAACACACCTCCCACACCTCAATCTCTCTCACTCTCAGTCTCTCAAAAATGGTTGGGGGCTCACTACTCATCCTCAGACACCACCATATCATCAGATTTCATCTCAGTGGCTCATCCTACCTCTGTTCACTGCCAACGCACGCTTGCCGTTGTCGCCGTGCCTCTTGTCAAATCCTCTGCGTGGTGTGCTCGCGTGTCGCCGCTCTCCTCCAGCTTTGCTCAATTGCTCGCGTCTCGCCACACCTCCGCTGGTAAGTGCTCGAGACCTCAAGCTGTGCTTCCTAGTTCTTGCAGCATGTCGTCGTCGTCCACTGATTGCTTGCGCAAATTTCCTCTGTCTTCCATCTCTGCTCTCTTCACTTGCTCGTGTTTCGCCGTACCTCCCTTCGCCAGTGAGTGCTCGAGTTGTGCGTGATTGTTGCTGCTCGTCGTTCGTGGGTATTGCTGCTTACAATGCACTGCTCGTCTGCTTGCACTGTTCGATTCTGTCGCTGCAACAACAGTCAACAAAAGGAAAGAGTATTCAAGTGAAGACCTTTGGAGGTTTATATTGAATATCAATAAAGAACAATAAAATTTCATTGTCTTGATTTAATGTATTCAACACGTTCAAGTAGATGAATCAAGTAAATCATGTCTTACATAGTTATTACTCTAATATGCTCAAAAATTGGGAATTCTGTGTGAATGAGTTGGAGGAGGTGAGAGAGATGGTGCTGAAGCTGAGGTATGATTCCACTGTAGATCACCATTACTACAAGTCTCAATCTTGTGGAGTGTCATCGTATCTGCACATAAATTGAATTTACAAATTGGAATTATAATAAATTAATCGAAGAAGAAGAGAAGAGAGTAGCCTAATTGAAGACGATGCTTTAAAGAAGGTTTGAGGCATGCCACGTTTTCTCTCTAGTGATGGAATTGGATAGAAAGGTCAACTTGAGTCATGTAAGACAACGAGAATTTTATACACTTTAATTTAAATAATTAGATTTTTAATTTTATTTTATAATTAAAAAAATTAATTTGATTATTTCTAATTTTTGGATTAGAGTATTTATTAGAAAATAATTTGTAAATTGATGAACAAATAGCTTTTATACATAATTATTGTTGGATTAAAATTGGTTTCCAATTACTATATTACCTTATTTTTATTTGAAATGACAAAAAATTATCCTTGCCCTTTTTAATTCACAAACCCTAATTTTAACATAACAAAACCCTAACCCAAACACTTTAGCCGCCAACCCAATCCCCCTTTCCTCACTCTCTCAACGGAAACACATCGCAACCCACACACATACTGTGAATTAGAGAAGAGATGGAGTTGCGCTGCGAGGGAGAAGAAAGAAGGAGGAAGGATGGAGCCGACCCGCCACCGCGCTAACGTCGTGCCCAGCTCGCCACCAGTCGCCACTGACGTCGCCAAAAGGAGGAGCGCAACCACCACGAGGAATCGTTGCCGTCGTTGCCGAGCTGGGAGAGAGGAAGCGTCACTGCTCGCCGTCACACATTGCTGAGGGGAGAAAGACACGAGGCAGGAGCCCGACGAGAGAGGAAGAGGGCGCGCGCAGGGGAAGGACGACATTGCTGTCACTGCCGTAAGAGCCACTGCGAAGAAGAGAAGGAAGGGACGCTGCTTCACGCGTCACCGTCGAGCTTGAAGAGGAGGAGTTGTGTCCCGTGCCACTGCCGTTTAAGGAGCTGTGCCCCGTCGCCATTTTGCCGCTGTTGAGCCGCTCTGCTGCTACTTTGTTATGTTTCTTCTTAGTTGCAGTAAGCTTTTCGTTCCAAAAATTCCTTTTGTCACTGTTCTATTATCTTAGCTGAGGTTTTGGTGGCGTTAATTGCTATAAGATTGAGTTTCAGTTATTATATGTTACGATTAGAGTTGCTATCATTGTTGTGAAAGTGGTTTGGAGCTGTGGTTGTGGCTGACGCCGTTGCGGGCCGAGAGAAAAACGGAGTTTGTCGCGTAGTTAAGTCGCAAAAGAGGTAAAGGCACTTTCCTTAAACTTATTTTTATTCTCAAGAATTGTTATAAATCAATATTAATGCAAATAATATATTTTTGGTGATTATGTGAGTCTTATGGATTGTACTGAGTTGTTTTGGATAAATGATTGATTAATTGATTGATTAAATTGGTTTCTGATTTGTGATATAATGATTATTGAGCATTTGAACGCATATTGATAATTGAGGTTGATTTATTGTGATTTAATGGATTAATGTGAATTACTGGATTGGTTGTTCAAAATTCTGTGTTTTTGTTGATTTCCTTGAGTTGAGTCAGAAATGATGTTGAGAATTGGAGTTGATATGAGATATCAGAATTGGTTTTGAATTTGGAAATAAGTTGAAAAGAGTTTGAGAAATGGTTTGGTTAGGACCCTTGAAAGGTGGCAAAGTCTGTATTTTAGAGGATATGCTGCCAAAATTTTTATAGAACTCTGATACATTGTTTGAAGCGTTATTTAAAAAAAATTTGATCCAAGGATTATATTATTTGGTTTTGATTTATTAAGAAAGGAAATATGATTTGAGTTCGATGTATTCAAAAAAGGAATTTGTTTTTAGTTTGATTCATTTAGAAAATAATTATGTTTTGAGCTCGGTTTCCTATGAAAAGAACTATGTTTTAAGTTTGATTAAAGAATTTTATTTACAGAGGTTTTGTTCAATTTATAGAATTTAAATCCAATTAATGAAGAAAGATGATTTTGGGTCTTTGGAAAATTGTAGAACTTAAGAATGAAGTGAAAGTGTGCCAGACACTATATCCTCAGAACGATATTGTGCCAAGCACTATATCATCAGAACATATGAGGGATGTGGTAGTATCCCACTCACATAACCTTCTCTGCCGCAAGAGTGTGCTAGGTACTATATCCTTAGAATGAGCATGCAAGTGTGCCAAGCACTATATCCTCGGAACGATAGTGTGCCCAGCACTATATCCTCAGAATGATAGTGTGTAGGGCACACTATCCCTGATGTGGCAGAGAGGATACATTCGAATGGATGTGTCAGGTTGGCAAATTATAATTGACAGTGTGATATCACAGCTAGTAGGATAGGTATGCATCATACTGCATTTGTTTGCCATTGTTTGGGTGTACTTAAATGTCTTGGTTTGCCTATGTGAATAATTCTATTTAACTGCTAATTGCTATACTTGATGTAATTGCTCTTGATTGTGTTTAAATTGTATTACTTGTGATTGTGACTGTTGGTTCGGATTATGCTGGTGGAGTGTGATTTGATATTGTGTTGGGCCAGAGGCCATCCTGTGGTTCTATTTGGGTCGAAGGCCATGATTGGATGAATCGGTGGTAGTTTGATGAAATTACTTCTTTGGGGCATGTAGTGAACGGTTACAAGATATTGTGTTTAATTGGAGTTTTTATAAATTCAAATATGAATTCGAACTTTGGGTATGTAATTAACTAATGATTTTTGAAAAGGTTTGGATTTTTGGATTATAATAGTTGGTTTTCAAAAAGATTCATAAAATGAACGATGATCACTACAATCGAAAAAATAGTTTTTTTTTTTAAATATCCTCTTATAACAATTCTTAAAAATTCCTTACTAAGAACCCTTTTGAGGACGATGTTCTCACCCCCTTACAGATTTTTCTTTTTAGAAAATGGACGGAGAAGCTTGTGAACAGATATTTATGTTTTTGATAAGCTCAGCAAACAATAAGCTCAGCAACCAAATCATGAATAGAATAACAATAAGCTCAGCAAGCAAATAATAATTGATCTTGCCTGTGAAATAGATCGGTTTTAACTACCCAGTATCCACCGAGCAATGTACTCGGAGGCTGAACGTCCAACTCTTGAATCCGAGCTTTTCTCCGTGTTGTATGAGTACGAGCAATGAAAAAAGGGGGGAGTGTACCTACAAAGGCACTCCAATGCTTAAGTCAGTATAGTGTTAAGTTCAGAACTTCTTATCAAAGAGATGCTTTACCTTTCTTTTATAGAGAATTCTTCGTCCGTTACATTCTAGGTGATAGATTGTCGGTTTCTGAGATGATTGGCTTTGTAACCAATTTTATTATGCCGTTTGAGACGTCGGTTATGATAAGAGTATTGATGTCACCGAGTTATAGCTCATAAAATCCGAGCAATAACGGAAAATGACGAGTTATGGTGACTGCCAATAACGGTCATGAGGCCGAGTTATAGCTCGTATCAATGATGACCATATCACAGCCCCCAAGCTTAGCCTGAGGAAAGTTTTTTAATGAAGCAGGTTGAGCTTTTGTGATGAGTTATAACTCGGTTAAGTGGATTACTAAGTGAGCCCCCAATTCAACGTACTTCATTAAATGAACTTTGTATTTTGCCACGTGGGAAATCGCGCCCGTTTTTTATTGAGGAGAGAGAATGAGTGGTGGCTTCATTAATGTTTTGATGGTTTCCAATGTGCCTTTCGTCGTTTGATGTGACTGAGGTAGGGGTGATATTTGGAACGTTTTTTGTTTTTGATTAATTACTTCTACTGATTGGAATTTGGGCGTTTTGGTTTTCTGCTTCTGTGTGAAGAATGAGCAAGAGAGGTATGGTTATGTCTGTGTGCTTGTGATTTCTTTCTTCCATCGTCTCTTTGTATTTCTTGGTTGCATGCTTGTTTTACTGTTTTTGATGGGGTTTGAGAAGGAGAAGAAAGTTAAGATAGATTGGTCTTATGACTGGGTTGGGGATGATATGAGGTCTCGGGTGTCGTTGTTCTGTGATGAGGCTGCCGTTAAGGAAGTGGATGTTAGTAAGGTAGTGAGGCAGAATTCTGGAGTTGGAGTTGAGTTACTGCCATGTAGTGTTAATGATAGGGTTTATCACCGGGGTAGAGGTTTTGAGTTTTTCTACATGCACAGCTGCGTTCTTGAAGAGCTGAGAGTTAGGTTACCCTTTACAGATTTCGAATGTCAGGTTTTGAGACAGTTAAACTGTGCTCCGTCATAGCTTCATCCAAATGGGTGGGCGTTCCTTCGTTCTTTTGAAATTCTAATGGAATTTCTAGAGGAGGTGCCGGCTGTTGACCTGTTCTTTTCATTATTTCAAGCCAAGGGGGTGTGGAAAGGTGGTTGGATAAATTTCAATAGCACCCCTGGATTTGGCATTTTCAGGTTGTACAAATCTTCTTTCAAAGATTTTAAAGAGATGTATTTCAAGGTTAGGGGCCTGGAAAAAGATTTTCCTTTTTTCGTAGATGAGAATCTGGCTGAGAAGTTCCCATTGTATTGGTGCTCGGAACCTCAGAATATACTCGGACCTGAAGTTATTTCTCCGAGAAATGTTTGTTTGATTGAGTTTCTTGTTGAAAATATTGGTCGGGGAGACCTGATTTCAATGTATGAGCTTCTGAAGTGGGAAGAGGATAAAGATGCTGTTTTAAAATATTTGGGTGAGTTATAGGGTTGTTGCTAATGTGTTTACTTTTTCTCGTCATATATTTGATGTTATCTGTGTTTTGCAGGTGGTAAATATCCCAGTGTTTCAGCTGCGTCCCTGAAGACACGTTTCAAAAATAAGAATCTGGAGAAGGAGGTTTCATCTTCTAATGCTGAGAAAATTGCTGGGACTGGTGAAGTTACTCAGCCTCGTCAAGGTCGGAGAAAGGTGATTGCGAGAAAGAAGAAGAAGTCTGATCTTGTTGAGTTGTCCGATGATTCCGATGAAAAGGAATTAGGGGTTCCTCTGGAGGAAATACAGGCTTTTATGGGTAATCAAAAAAGGCTTCATGAAATTTTTGAACAAAGTGAGGCATTTTCTGTGTGGGGAAAAGAGTATCCCTATATGGCTGTGGTGGACGAGTATTGTCAATCATCGGCTGATGTTTCTCTTGCAAAGGAGGTTGGGGACATGGCGATTGGGCAGTATATGCAGGTAATGAGCGACCGTGTTCACTTTATTTTTGTTTTTATCTTTGGAAGTCTTACAAACTTCACTTATTGTTTTGTCTAGGTTGTTGGTCTGCGCCTTGCCAGTCTTGGGCGTAGCCAAGAGTTGAAGTATAAGAGAGTGGCTACGGAAAAAGGAGAGGTTTCTGTTTCGAAGGAAGAGTTGGTTAAGAGTAAAAGTGCTGCTGCCGAGCTTCAGGCACGGTTA
This sequence comes from Arachis ipaensis, assembly GCF_000816755.2. Classification (NCBI taxonomy): domain Eukaryota; kingdom Viridiplantae; phylum Streptophyta; class Magnoliopsida; order Fabales; family Fabaceae; genus Arachis; species Arachis ipaensis. Next base: position 76,569,822 of record NC_029786.2, on the reverse strand, counting down.
ACTGAGACCGAGAAGTTATTGAAGGAGACGAAAGATAGTTATGCTAAGGATGTGGAGGATTTGAAGAAAAAGAAAAGTGATTTGGCGAGCATACAATCTCGTCTAATTGAGGTGACTGCCCAACTAAAGGAGGTGGAGAAGAAAAAAGTTGATGAAATTCTGGATTCTTTTGTTGAGGGTTTTGAAAGGGCTTTGTTACAGGCGAAGTTTTTGGCATCAGAAGCTGATCTGTCCGGGATGGACCCTGGGAAAGTCGTTCGTGATGGCAAGATGGTTGAAGATGATGGTGACGTTGAAGATCAGGCGGATAATGTGTAGTTTGTTTATTTTGTTGGATATTTTGTTTTATTTTGTAATGGATAGCTATTTGAACTTTGATGTTTGTTTTTTGGATTGTTTTACCGATTTGAATGTGTTTGAATGGTAGTGCTTTCCTTTTAGGAAAAGCTCTTTGTTGATTGATAGGAAATGATTATGAGGATATTTCATTTCTGTTTAAGAAGACTGCCGAGTAGTGGCAGGTTGTGAATTTAGACGAGTATTGTCGTTTTTTGAGCTATATTGATAATGGATAGTGATGAAAAAGATAGATCGCATGATTGAATAGAATGAGATAGATTATAAATTCGTATTTCTTTTGAATACAAATTTGCAGGTAGGCTAGCCTCGTTAAAACCTCTCCAAGCAAAACCCTTTGGGACAAAAACTTGGTAGTAGGAAAAAGAGTACTAGCCTGTCCCTAACTGTTAACTATAGAACTTCTTTAGGGAAGATACATTCCAGGTATTGGGTAGTACTTTACCATCTTTGATTCGAGTTTGTATGCTCCATTGCCGAGTACTTCTGATATTCGGTATGGACTGTCCCAGTTTGCTGCGAGCTTTCCATGTGAGGGTGGTTTCCGAGCAGTTTCCGTTTTACGAAGTACTAAGTCTCCTTTCATAAATGATCTGCTTTTAACTGATTTGTTGTATTGGCGAGCTAATGCTTGCTGTGTTGCGCGTTGCCTTAATGTGGCGATGTCTCTTACTTCTTCGATGATATCGAGCTCGGATCTCCGAGCTTCCTCCTGATTGCCGAGGTAAGTTCTGATGGAGCTCTGGGAGATCTCCAGTGGTATCATTGCTTCAGAGCCGTATACCAGCCAAAATGGTGTTTCTCTTGTTGATGACTGTGGAGTTGTGTTATACCCCCAGAGGACATCGGGTATTAGCTCGGCCCAGAGGCCTTTGGCGTCATCTAGCTTTTTCTTAAGTGCATGTAGGATGACCTTATTTGTCGCCTCAGCTAGTCCATTTGTTTGAGGATGCTCTACTGAAGCGAAATGTTGTCTGATTTTAGGATTCTGCAAAAAAGGATTAAAATTTCTGATCGGCGAACTGGCGGCCATTGTCAGTAATGATATGGTTAGGTATTCCAAAACGACAAATAATGTTTTTCCAAACGAAAAAAATCATTTGTTGGGATGTTATTCTCGCCAGAGGTTGGGCTTCCACCCACTTTGAGAAATAATCGATTCCTACGACGAGGAATTTTACCTGACCCGGTGCCGTCGGAAACGGACCGAGTATGTCTAAACCCCATTGGTTGAAGGGCCAGCTGATATCAGAGTGATGTACCTGCTCGGCCGGAATGTGTATTAGTGGTGCATGTTTTTGGCAGTTGTTACATGTTCGGATCTTTTGTTGGCTATCTTGGTTTAAAGTCGGCCAGAAGAAACCGGCTCGAAGGACCTTCGATGCTAAACTTCGTGCACCTGTGTGTGTTCCGCAGATTCCCTCATGTGCCTCTGCTAGTGCTATGTCTGCTTCGGGCTTGTTGAGACACTTTAGTAATGGGCGAGTGTATCCTCGTCTGTACAATGTTCCGTTGAGTATTGTGAAGGAAGATGCTTGTCTCCGGAATTTTTTGACATTGTCCACCTCTTTTGGTATATTTCCTGTTTGCAAATATTGTATGAAGTTGTTCCTCCAATCTTTTTCCTGTGTAACACTTAGCACATTTGTTAGAGTAACACTTGGAGATGTAAAGGTAAATTGATGCAATGTAGATAACTCGGATTGTGTACTACCCAGCTTAGATAAAATATCAGCCTTATGGTTTTGTTCGCGTGGGATGTGTTGTATTTCAAATTTGGAAAATTTTGAAATTAACTTTTTAACTAAAAGTAGATATTTAGATAGAAGAGAATCATTGACCTGAAAAAGGTCGTTTACCTGTTGTACAATCAATAAAGAGTCACAGTATACCTTTATCGCCGATATTTGGAGATCTAGACAAAGTCGGAGCCCGGCGACTAGTGCTTCATATTCGGATTGATTGTTGCTGGCTTTGAAATCTAGACGTAAAGAATGTTCCAGTATGAAGCCATCTTCGGCCTCCAGGCATATTCCTGCTCCGTAGCCCCCATTATTGGAGGAGCCGTCCACGTACAAAGTCCATTGCTTTGTATGGTCTTCTTCTGAAGGTACTGTAAGTTCGGCAATAAAATCAGCCAAGAATTGGGACTTAATCGGTCCCCTGGGTTCATACCTGATGTCGAATTCAGATAATACGACTGCCCATTTTATTAGTCTTCCTGCAATTTCTAGTTTGTATAACACTTGCCTTAATGGGTGATCTGTTCTGACATGAATGACGTGGCTTTGGAAATAAGGTCGGAGTCGCCGTGCCGAGAATATCAGAGCTAATGTGAGTTTTTCTATCCTCGGATAATTGAGCTTGGCATGCTGGAGTGTTTTACTCACAAAATATATTGGATGCTGAATTTTGTCTCTCTCTGTGACAAGAACCGAGCTTATTGCCCAATCAAAAACTGATAAGTATAGAAATAAATCTTCCCCTTATAGGGGCTTTTGCAGAATCGGCGGTTGTGAGAGAGTTGTTTTTAATTTTGAAAAAGCTCTCTCACAATCGTTGTTCCAATGAAATTTGTTTTTCTTTTTTATTGTTTGGAAAAAGGGGATTGATGTTGAAGCTAGGCAGGGAACAAATCTGGAGAGCGCTGCAAGTCTTCCTGTGAGGCGCTGAACTTCTTTGACTGTTCTTGGGCTGGCCATGTCCGGAACTGCTCGGCATTTGTCTGGATTTGCCTCTATTCCCCTGCGTGTTAGTAGAAAACCTAAAAACTTACCCCCTTGAATGGCGAATGCACACTTCTCGGGATTGAGGCACATGTTGTAGTGGCGAATTTGGCCGAATATTTCTGTAAGGTCGTTGACGTGACTATTTCCGATTTGTGTTTTGGTGACCATATCATCGACATAGACTTCAATGTTTCTGCCGATCTATTTGGCGAAGACCTTGTCCATAAGACGTTGGTAAGTTGCACCTGCGTTCTTTAATCCAAATGGCATAACTTTATAACAATAGTTACCGAAATCAGTAATGAATGCCGTTTTATTTTGATCAGAGGGGTGCATGAGGATTTGGTTATACCCTGAGTATGCGTCCATAAAACTTAAAGTAGCATAACCTGACGCGTTATCTACTAAAGAGTCTATGGATGGTAAAGGGTAAGAATCCTTAGGGCATGCTTTATTTAAGTCAGTGAAGTCGACGCACATGCGCCACTTACCGTTTTATTTTCTTACCATTACCAAGTTGGCTAACCAGGTAGTAAATCTGATTTCTTTGATAAATTCTGCGTTGATGAGCTTTTAGGTTTCCTCTAGTGAGGCTCTTCTTTTTTCCTCGCCGAGTTTCCTTTTCTTCTGCTGTACTGGTCAGACTGCCGAGTTTATTGCTAGCTTATGACTGATGATTTGTGGGTCAATGCCGGGCATGTCTGAAGGTGTCCATGCAAAAAGGTCGGATTGATTTTGCAAAAAGGTCCTGATGGCCTGTAATTCTGATGCGTTGATTGAGGTACCTACATAAGTAAATTTGTTAGAGTCATTATTAAAATATATTTTTTGTAGATCGTCGGAAGGTTTTGGGCGCTCGAGAAAATCGGCTCTTGGGTCAAGGTCGGCAAGTGGGTGGCCGTTTTGTTTGAGGTCGACATTGTTGACTTGTTGCTTTGGACGATTTTGAAATTTCATGCTGATGTTGTAACATTGCCGTGCTTCCTTATGATCTCCGTGGATTGTTACGACTTTATCGTTCTGCAGGAGAAACTTAACACACAGATGAACTGTGGAAACAATTGCGCCAAACTTGTTCAAAAAAGGTCGGCCGAGGATAAGGTTATAAGGACTGAAGCAATCAACTACTAAATATTGAATATCATTAGTTTTTGAAAGAGGGTGCTCACCCAGTGTGGTTTGTAACCACACTGAACCGATTATTGGAACCCGTTCTCCTGAGAATCCGACCAAGTCTCCTCCTGTTGACTGTAGTATGTTGTTGCTGAGCTTCATTTTTTGAAATGTGGAATAGAACAGAACGTCGGCACTGCTCCCGGGGTCCAAGAGTACTTTCCTTACCAATAAATCCCCTAGTTGAAGAGTAATTACCACAGGGTCGTCTAGATTTTGTATGTTGGAGTTGAAGTCGGCGTATGTGAAGGTAACTTCTGGTTGTTGACAAGTCATTTCAGCATCTTGTTGTGGTCCGTGTACCGAGCATATTGCTCGGAACGTCCTTTTCCTTGCCGAATTCGTGGATCCGCCACTAGCGTATCCTCCTGAAATGCAATTTATTATACCTCGGGGCCTTTCGTAGTGGCTTGAAGGTCCCTTATCTTTTCCTCGGTTTGGTTGTTCGGGGGAATCGTTTGTTGTGGAAGGGGGCACGCTTTTGGATGTGACCCCCAATGTATTTGTTGAGGTGTCCCTGCCTTGCCAATCGTTCTAAAAGGTCCTTGGCGACTACACAATCATCAGTGTTGTGGCCGTGCTTCTGATGGAAAGCGCAGTACTTGGATTTGTCTATATTCTTTGCATCTTGATAGGTGCCAGCTTTCCTTGGTGGTTTGATCAGCTTTGAGTTCAAGATCTCTTTGATTATGTCTTCTCTCTTGGTTTTGAACTGCGTATAAGAATCAAATCGAGGCGTTAGTTTAAGATTTTTCTTACTACCCGAGCTCTTTTTGTCTTCTCGGAAGTGTGACTTGTCAGTTCTCCGAGCTTGTCTGAGCTCTTCAATATCAATTTGTCCTTTTGCTTTCTCGTGAAATTCTGCAAGAGTCTTTGGCTTGGCTACTGCGATTGTTTCCTGGAACTTTCCAGGTCGAAGTCTGCTTTTGATTGCGTGTAGGTGGACCTCGGGGTGGAGGTCAGGTATACTGATCACGACCTTGGTGAAGCGGGTCATGTAGTCCTTCAAGCTTTCATTCGGTCCTTGCTTGATAGTATTCAAGTAATCGGAGTCGTGCAAATAAATTGCGGACCCGGCAAAATGTTCTTTGAATAACTTCGCCAGCTGTTGAAAATGAGAAATGGAACCTGCAGGCAAAGCACACAACCAATCAAGTGCAGGGCCGTCTAAATAATTCGGAAAACAACGACATAAAACTGTATCTGATGCACCATTGACGATCATTATTGATCGGAACTTCTTAAGAAACTTCCTTGGGTCTCCGAGTCCATCATAAGGTGTGAGGGTCAGCGGCAAAGTGAACCTCTTTGGTAATTCAAAGTTCATTACTTCCTCTGTGAAAGGTCCTACAAGGTCGTCGACCTCTTCCTTTCCATCTTCAAGTTGAGGTTCTTCGGCTCGGACAGTCTCCGACACATGAGAGGGTTGGGATTGATGTTCCTCATATTCTGGTTGCTGGCGGCGAGTATCGTTGTGCTCAATCTGAGCGTGATTTATTTCAGCGATTTGGGCAGACATTATTTGATTCTCGTTGGCCATTCGTTGATTGGCTTGTTGTAGATCAGCCACCATTCGCATGAGTTCGGACAGTGAAGGAGGTGGTGCGTCAGCCATGGGTGTGAATGGAGGTAATGAGACCAAAAGAAAAAGTATGATTTTCTCGGCCCCACGGTGGGCGCCAATTGATCTTGCCTGTGAAATAGATCAGTTTTAACTACCCAGTATCCACCGAGCAAAGTACTCGGAGGCTGAACGTCCAACTCTTGAATCCGAGCTTTTCTCCGTGTTGTATGAGAGTACGAGTAATGAAAAAATGGGGGAGTGTACCTGCAAAGGCACTCCAATGCTTAAGTTAGTATAGTGTTAAGTTCAGAACTTCTTATCAAAGAGATGCTTTACCTTTCTTTTATAGAGAATTCTTCGTCCGTTACATTCTAGGTGATAGATTGTCGGTTTCTGAGATGATTGGCTTTGTAACCGATTTTATTATGCCGTTTGAGACGTCGGTTATGATAAGAGTATTGATGTCACCGAGTTATAGCTCATAAAATCCGAGCAATAACAGAAAATGACGAGTTATGGTGACTGCCAATAACGGTCATGAGGCCGAGTTATAGCTCGTATCAATGACGACCATATCATATATATATATAGATTGTGATTGATTTTAGTTACATATGCATGTTTACTTGAAATAAAAAGTAGTTTTGGTTTTTAAAAGAAAACAGCGATACGGTTTCGAGTTAAAGACTCATATTTTATTATTAAATATATATGAAAGTCGTCGTAATACTTCTCGCTATCAGAGTGGCATAGTCGGAAGCGTGACATTCTGGTAGTAAGAGTGTTATATTATGGTATCAGAGCAGTTCGTTTCTGTTAGAGCCTTGGGAATGCAATGACTATGATTCACTGCATATTCTGAGTATCTGTCTTGTTGTAAGTCTTGTCCCGATGACAAGAGTTAGAGCTTTATGTACATGACAATCTACTAATTAATTCCGTTTGGTTATCATTACATACTTGATGTTATTAAGTTTGGCCAGCTTGATACTGATGGTTTATGAACATGAGAGCATTAACGGGTTATCATAGATGAGATAGAAATCATAGATAATGCATATCGCAGGGTTTGGAAAAATGTTAGGAGTTGAAGGTTGGGAAGTTGAAGCTCTGGAGTTGGTACGAATTCGGTGTGCAGATGATATACCCGTCGTTCTAATACCAGTCTGCCTTGTAACCTTTTTGCATCGAGCCTACCTTGTATCTTCTGCTTCGTACCACAATTTTTCTCCATACATGTTTTATGCTATATGAACATCTTGGTATTTGAAACTGTATATATATATCTATATGCTGAGACTTTTTGCTTTTCTATAAGATGTTTTAAAGTAAAGTATTGAGACTTTATAATGTTTTGTGTATTATGTTAATTTTCAAATTTGATTATCTCTAATTCTTGGATTAGAGTATTTATTAGAAAATAATTTGTAAATTGATGAACAAATAGTTTCTATACATAAATATTATTAGATTAAAATTGGTTTCCAATTACTATGTTATCCCTATTTTTATTTGAAATTACCAAAAATTATCCTTGCCCTTTTTAACTCACCAACCCTAATTTTAACATAACAAAACCCTAACCCAAACCCTTTAGCCGCCACCCCAACCCTCCTTTCCTCACTCTCTCAACGGAAACACAACCCAACCCATACACATACTGTGAATCAGATAAGAGAGGGAGTTGCCCTGCAAGGGAGAAGAAGGGAGAAGGAAGGAGGGAGCCGCGCCACCACCGCGCAATCGTCGCACCTAGCTAGCCACTAGTCGGCGCTGATGTTATCGAAAGGTGGAGCGCGACCATGACGAGGAATCGTCGCCGTCGTTGCCGAGCTGGGAGAGAGGAAGCGTCGCTGCTCGCCGTTGCACATTGCTAAGGGGAGAGAGACGCGAGGCAGGAGCCCAACAAGAGAGGAAGAGGGCGCGCACGGGGGAAGGACGGCGTTGTTGTCACAGCCATCAGAGCCGCCGAGAAGAATAGAAGGAAGGGGCACTTCTTCACACGTCATTGTCGAGCTTGAAGAGGAGGAGTTGTGTCCCACGCCACTGCCGTTCAAGGAGCTATGCTCCGTCGCTATTTTGACGCTGTTGAGCCGCTCTGCAGCTACTTGGTTCAGTTTCTTCTTAGTTGCGGTAAGCTTTTCGTTCCTAAAGTCCTTTTGTCACTATTCTATTATCTTAGCTGAGGTTTTGGCGGCGTTATTTTCTATAAGATTGATTTTTGGTTATTATATGTTGTGATTGGAGTTGCTGTGGTTGTTGCAAAAGTGGTTTGGAGCTGACGTTGTGGCTGCCACCGTTGCGGGCTGATGAGCGGATAATTTATATGCTTTTTAGCATTGTTTTTACATAGTTTTCAGTATGATTTGATTAGTTTTTAGTATATTTTTATTAGTTTTTAAATAAAATTACATTTCTGGACTTTACTATGAGTTTGTGTGTTTTTTCTGTGATTTCAGGTAATTTCTGGCTGAAATTGAGGAACTTGAGCAAAAATCAGATTCAGAGGTTGAAGAAGGACTGCAGATGCTGTTGGATTCTGACATCCCTACACTCAAAGTAGATTTTCTAGAGCTACAGAAGTCCAAACGGCGCGCTCTCAATTGCGTTGGAAAGTAGACATCCAGGGCGTTCCAGAAATATATAATAGTCCATACTTTGCCCGAGTTTAGACGATGCAAACTGGCGTTCAACGCCAGCTTTCTGCCCTATTCTGACGTTAAATGCCAGAAACAAGTTACAAACTGGCGTTCAACTCCAAGGAAGACCTCTACATGTGAAAGCTTCAATGCTCAGCCCAAGTACACACCAAGTGGGCCCAGAAGTGGATTTCTGCATCATTTACTCATTTCTGTAAATCCTAGTAACTAGTTTAGTATAAATAGGACTTTTTACTATTGTATATGGATCTTTGGATCAGATCTTTGATTAGTTTTATGCTATCTTAGACCTCCATGGAAGGCTGGCCACTCGGCCATGGCTACCCTATTTTCACTTATGTATTTTCAACGGTAGAGTTTCTACACACCATAGATTAAGGTGTGGAGCTCTGCTGTTCCTCATGAATTAATGCAAAGTACTATTGTTTTTCTATTCAATTCAAGCCTATTTCTTCTCTAAGATATTCATTCTCACACAAGAACATGATGAATGTGATGATTATGTGACGCTCATCATCATTCTCACTTATGAACGTGTGCCTGACAAACACTTCCGTTCTACATGCAAACAAGCTTGAATGTGTATCTCTTAGCCTTCTGATCGTGAGATCAGAGTCTTTGTAGTATAGGATAGAACTATTGGCAGCCATTCTTGAGGTCCGAAAATTCTAAACATTGTCTGTGGTATTCCGAGTAGGATCCGGGAAGGGATGGCTGTGACGAGCTTCAAACTCGCGAGTGCTGGGCGTAGTGACAGACGCAAAAGGATTACTGAATCCTATTCCAGTATGATCGAGAACCGACAGATGAATAGCCGTGCGGTGACAGCGCATCTTGGACCATTTTCACTGAGAGGATGGGAAGTAGCCATTGACAACGGTGATGCCCTACACAAAGCTTGCCATAGAAAGGAGTGGGAATGATTGGATGAAGACAGCAGGAAAGCAGAGGTTCAGGAGGAACGAAAGCATCTCTATACGCTTATATAAAATTCTCACCAATGACTTACATAAGTATCTCTATCACATTTTACGTTTTATTTATCTTTTAATTATTAAAACTCTATAACCATCTGAATCCGTCTGACTGAGATTTACAAGGTGACCATAGCTTGCTTCAAGCCGACAATCTCCGTGGGATCGACCCTTACTCACGTAAGGTTTATTACTTGGACGACCCAGTGCACTTGCTGGTTAGTTGTGCAAAGTTGTGACAAAGTGTGTGAATTACGTTCCGAGCACCAAGTTTCTGGCGCCGTTGTTAAGGATCACAATTTCGTGCACCACGGGCCGAGAGAAAAACTGAGTTTGTCACGTAGTTAAGTTGCGAACGAGGTAGAGTCGCTTTCCTTAAACTTGTTTTTATTTTCAAGAATTGTTATAAATCGATATTAATCCAAATAATATATTTTTGGTGATTATGTGAGTCTTATGGATTGAACTGTGTTGTTTTGGATAAATGATTGATTTATTGATTGATTAAATTGGTTTCTGATTTGTGATATAATGATTATTGAGTGTTTGAACGTGTATTGATAATTGAAGTTGATTTATTGTGATTTATTGGATTATTGTGAATTACTGGATTGGTTGTTCAAAATTTTGCGTTTTTATTGATTTCCTTGAGTTGAGTCGGAGTTGTTGAAATAATGATTTATATGAAATGATGTTGAGAATTGGAATTGATTTGAGATATCGGAAGTGGTTTTGAATTTGGAAATGAGTTAGAAAGAGTTTGAGAAATGTTTTGGTTGGAACCTTTGAAGGGTGGCAAAGTCCATATTTAGAGGAGATGTTGTCGAAATTTTTATAGAACTCTGATACTTTGTTTGAAGCATTATTTAAAAGGAAATTTGATCCAAGGATTTTATTATTTGGTTTTGATTTATTAAGAAAGGAATTATGATTTGAGGTTGATTTATTCAAAAAAGGAATTTGTTTTTAGTTTGATTCATCTAGAAAATGATTATATTTTGAGCTCGGATTCCTATGAAAGGAACTATGTTTTAAGTTTGATTAAAGAATTTCATTTTTAGTGATTTTGGTAAATTTAAAGAATTTGAATCCGATTGGTGAAGAAAGATGATATTGGGTCTTTGGAAAATTGTGGAACTCGAGAATGAAGTGAAAGTGTGCCAAACACTATATTCTCGAAACGATAGTGTGCTAGACACTATATCCTCAAAACATGTGAGGATTGGGTAGTACCCCGCTCACATAACCTTCTCTGCCACAAGAGTGTGCCAGGCACTATATCCTTGGAATGAGCATGCAAGTGTGCCACACACTATATACTCAGAACGATAGTGTGCCGAGAACTATATCCCTAATGTGGCAGAAAGGCTACATTCGAAAGGATGTGTCAGGTGTAAACCCCGGTTAAATTAGTAGATAATTAGTTAATAAATTATTTTTTAATAAGGAGGATTAGAAATGCGAATATTATATCAAAATAGGGTAGAGCTCATCGAAACGAGAATTTTGACACTAATTTCGAAGAAATCGGTCCAAGATTGGACCAAATAGGCCGAACCGGCTGAACCGGATCCAAACCGGGCCGTCGGTCCAACCGGACCAACACTTTAAATGAGCTGAAAGCCCTTTCATGTACTTGCCATGCTAAATGTGTATTTGTTACCTGCAGTAGTTGTAACTTTCTTGTGTTTGCCTTTATCTGTTTATTTGTCTGTGAAAATACATGATGGAATTGGAGGTATGGAGGAATGGCAGTATAGGACTTAGATTTAAGGTTAAGTTAAGTTAGGATTAAATATTTCTAGGAAACCACCTTTTATGACTTCTGTTTAATACTTTAAGCTCTACAATCTGAGTGTCGGCGTTCTAGGATTGCCTCTGGCATTCCTAGGACCTTATATATTATGTGTGTGGCACCTTTACCATACTGAGAACCTCCGGTTCTCATTCCATACTATGTTGTTATTTTTCAGATGCAGGTCGAGAGGCATCTCGTTAGGCGTCTGGACTCTTGAAGCGGAGTGGTTACTGGGATATTTTGTTATGCTATGATGTATATATATGTACTTAGTTTTCTCTCCGCATGACTTATTCTTTTTGATCCTCTTAGAGGTTTATGGAGAGGCAGGATTGTGTATATGTACTTTTGGGTTTTGGATATGTATGTATATATATGTGTAAATATTCTCCGGCCAGTCTTGACTTCGCAGGCTGAGTTAGGAGCTTGATATTTTGTATCTTTGGCACTCTGTTCCCACTTCTGTTAGCTTATGTTTGATAGTTATGGTTTTCTTAGCACGTAAGTTAACTCGTTCCTTGAGCGTTGCGCCTTTATTGTGCGATTTTTATTTTCCCCTTTTCTTCAAGGCTCCTAGCATATTATAACTCTTCTGCTATTATATGTACTTATTTTATTTTAGAGGTCGTAATACCACATCACCTCTGTTTTACGACTTAAGCGTAAAGCTTTGTGTGGTAGGGTGTTACATCAGGTTGGCAAATTATAACCGATAATGTGATATCACAGCCAGTAGGATAGACATGCATCATACTGCATTTGTTTTCCATTGTTTGGGTGTGCTTAAGTATCTTGGTTTGCCTATGTAAATAATTCTATTGTTAATTACTATACTTGATGTAATGGCTCTTGATTGTGTTTGAACTACATTACTTGTGATTGTGACTGTCAGTTCGGGTTATGATGGTAGGAGTGTGATTTGATATTGTGTTAGGTCAGAGGCCATCATGTGATTCTGTTTGGGCTGGAGGCCATGATAGGATGAATCGGTGGCAGTTTGATGAAATTATTTCTTTGGTGCATGTAGTGAAAGGTTACGAGATATTGTGTTTAATTGGAGTTTTTATAAATTCAAATATGAATTCGAATTTTGGGTAATTAACTAATGATTTTTGAACAGGTTTGGATTTTTGGATGATAACTATTAGTTTTCAAAAAGATTCATAAGACGAACAACGATCACTGCAATTGAAAAATAATTTTTTTTTAAATATCCTCTTATGACAATTCTTAAAAACCCCTTACTGAAAACCCTTTTAAGGACGATATTCTCAACCCCTAGAGATTTTCCTTTTTAGGAAATAGATGGAGAAGCTTGTGAAGAGATCTTTACGTTTTCGCTTATACAATATTGTTGTACGAGCTTAGTTATTACTTTTCCCTCGCCCTTGTTATTATTGTATTTTGTAAGAGGGAAATGGGTTTTAATGATATGTATGTATGTATGTATGTATGTATGTATGTATATATGTATGTATGTATGTATGTATATTTGCAAGCTATTTGTATAAGGAGTTTTGTATATATATGAGGATTGTGATTGATTTTAGTTACATATGCATATTTGATTGAAATAAAAAGTAATTTCGGTTTTCAAAAGAAAATAGCGATATGGTTTCGAATTAAAGCTCATATTTTATTATTAAATACATACGAAAGTCATCGTAATACTTCTTGCTATCAGAGTGGCGCAGCCAGAAGTGTGACATTATTCTGATAGTAAAGGTGTTACAAGTTACGCCTTAAAGTTTCAAAATCAAAATTCGGTGAATTAGAAATTGAGGGGCCAAATTGAGTTGGGGGTCAAATTTCAGAGGCCATTTTGAGTATTAACTCCAAACATATGCATACACTCTCAAAAAAGACACCATTTGATATTTTGTTAACAACTAACATTTTTTTATCGAACAGATAACTTTCTTTTTATAGAAATTGCTAAATGGTACTTGCAGATATCTGCAAAAGTATTAGTTTTGTAACTAAAAAAATAAATAAATATTTCCTATTTTGAACATAAACTGAGAGAAAGTGCAACATTTGATTATAAAAAATCTTAACAAGCAGAAATAGAGACATAATTTAGTCTCTTTTGTTTCAAAAACTACATAAATTTGCAGCAACACAATGAGATACTTTTTCTTCTGAGCTCCTCTGAGAAGTAGATATATATGAACACTTTCTTGGTCTGTAAAAACCTCTATAAAAAAGAAATATTCCTTTTGGCATCTTTCTTCTAAATTTGGAGAACTTATATAACCAAATCTAAAACACATATATAAGAGAATCATCACACGAAAATCTAGATCTCCAAATAGAGACTGAACACAAAAATTAAAATTAAGGAGATGAGAAGAAGGAGTAGGTGAGGAATAGAAGGAAAGAAGGGAAGGAAAAGGAACAGAGCAAAGGAAGAGGAGAGACAGGGTAAAAATCAAACCATGCAAGAAGAGGAAATAGGAAAGAAAGAGGAAGAGAAAAGGAGAAGAGAGAAGAGAGAAGCCAGAAGAGGAGGGCTACCTCTGCCAAAGGTTGGCATGGTGGCAACAACCCTCCACCACACTACTAGACTAGTCGTGATTACGAATGGAGCCTTTGACGGTCATTTTGGTGGCAAAGATTACCATTGGTAAACCTTGATGGAATCAGTAATTTATTTCGGTTGCAGTTGATAAGTTTTGGTGCGAGCTTGCCGCCATTGGGTGGAAAAAATCTTACTGACGAATTAATCATTAATAAATATACATCTTGATCATTTGTAATTTGAATAAAATAAATGAATTAATTATCAATGTAGTTTCATTTACATAATTTAACTGATGGTCTAGCTAGCAGTAAAATTAATTATTGCCGATTTTGCTGTCGATAATATCAAAAAGTGTTGTAGTAACCACTGATAGTTTTGTTAAACTTGCAAAAAAGAATTTTGAGAGAGAGAGAGAGAGTAATGTATAGTATGCATTAAATTTTAACTAACATGTTCTTTTTTTATACTTATTAATAATAATATAATTTCAAATATATAATTAATTACTAAATATTTTACAGTTCTTTGTTCAGCCGTTAAAAAAAGTAATTTAATAGTTATCTAAAATATGTGGTTCAAGATCTAAATTCTAAAAGTAAAACCACTCTTCAATTTTGGGTACTAGTAAAAAAGCGAATCAAATTTAGAAATAGAAATGAAGAAGATTAAGTAGATGCTTGACAATAATCATAAGTAACATAAAAATAGGTAAAATAAAAGAACATCTTAAAATATTAACTTGAACAATACATAATAAAGATTGTTTACACTTTTCAAAATTTCAAAGTGTTTAAAATTTGCAGACATAACCTTATGTCCTTAATAGAATTTCAAACGAACACACATGGCCAAACTAACAAACAATAGAAAAGAAACTTTGCAAAAAAATAATAAAGTGCATAATTGTAAAAAAAAATGTAAAATATGGAAGGAGCCCTATGCTAAATCTAATTTAAAACAGAATACAAAAGTCTCTAGGATATATGAGTGTTTAAGTGTATCTTTGAGAAGAAATTTTTACTCTTTATTTGTCTCTTAATTCCCTATTTATAGAGTTCTTCGACCGGTAGTTTCTCGCCAAGTGTTAAAAATCACTTGACCAGCATTAACCTTTCTTGCCAAGAATTGAACTTGCCCGTGATGATTTAAAACTGTTCGATCATAGGCCTTTGGATCATGCCTTCACAAAGCATCTTCGACTTGTCTTACAATCTCAATCATAACAATAATTTACAAAGTCCTGTTTTGACACTCTTTTTACAAATTTATGCATTCATACTTTTCTAAAGAACTTCATGTCGATATGAGCACAAGACCAAATCCTCGACAAATATTTAATTCAAGATAACACTAACAACCGTATTTTAACTCGTTTAAATGTTCAAGATATCTACTATATCTGATATGCAAAAAATTTTGCACAAATGGTCAAAGTAAAAAAGATCTTCATAGTCATAGTCAAAGATAATATGCGCGTGAAGCAGGGCATATGGTTAGAATCTAAGTTTTGTTTGATGTACAAGACTACCTGAGGTGTTATTTTTTTCACTTCTATTAGACACAATTTGTAAATCCTAAGAACAACCCACAAAAGAAGACTCATATCTACTCTGAGATCATTTATACAAATTTGGTCGACACTTCCTATCGAAGCCGGAAAATTCATCAATAGTGTTTTTCCTAACTTTTATATCATAGGAAATTATAAAGTTATATTAAATCGATATAAGGTAGAGAGCCAAAAACAGAGAACTCTATTTTTACTGAATAATTGTTTTTCAAGTCTAACCCACACTTACAAGAGAACTAGCTATATATACTTATGATACAATTTAAGGTTGTTCACATGTATGGATAATTCGATTACCTATCTAAAATCGATCTAATCCGATTATATTGGTTTCTAGATCCAATGGGTAATAAGGTACAATTGGATCAGATCCGATCAAATCCGACCTTAATTGGTTTAGGTTCTGGGATCGCAGAACCGAACTAAGCCGATTCCCAATTAGTTTAATATTCATATTTATAGTATTTATTTTTTTTATCTTTTTTTAAGTTTTTACTGAATTTCATTTTTAATCGGATATCCTATTACCTGAACTGACCAATTCAGGTTTAATCAGCTCGGATTGGTTAAGGTCCACTTACTAAAAGTCACAAATACAAATCAACTCAAACCAATTAAAATCTATTCAGTTTGGTTTTTATTTTCTCTTAGACCCGAACCAACTCGACCTGTGAACATCCTTAGACTACATAAAAATCAATATAACAATCTAATTCTATCATAAATCATCATTACTCTTCATGTCCTCCACGTACATAAGTCTTCACAATCTAAAAACCTTGAGTTTGCACTTAAACATGTCAAAATTTGTAGCAGGCAATGCTTTTGTCATAATAATGTTAGCACTTTGAGCGACTGAGGGAGAATATATAAAATAGAGCTATCTGCAATTATTCTCTCCCATATAAAACAAAGATCTACTTTAAAATACTAGAAAGAAAGGGGAAAAGAGAAAGACATGGGTTGAGAAAGAAGAAGAGATTCAAAAGGATAACATTGACAAAATATTAGTTGAATTAGCTTTTTTTATTAATATAAATAAAAAATATTTTAATTCTCTAAATATGCATCATGCGAAAGTGTTGCCAAAGTATGCATGACCAATTCACACGAACTCCTGTGAAATAGATTTTGTCACTATTTCAGATGCAACACATGCAAAATGGAGCCAGCGTGTTGGAACCATTTCTGATGCATCATCTGCGAGATGGGAGGGCATGATAAATCCATATTTTATGATGAATTTTGGATTAAAAAGAGTGAAATTTATCTTTCATTTATTCATTGAAATTGCATATTTTTGTGAATTCTTCCTAATTGTGTTTAATTGTGAAAAACATACTTTTTATGCTTGAAATTACTAAATTTAATTCATTATTATCTTATTCGATGCGTTGATGTGTTTGTTTTAGTGATTTAAGATTTAGAAGGCAAGGATGACTTGAGGAAATGAAGAAAAGCATCCAAAGGTGGAGAATTCATGAAGACATGAAGATTGGACATTTTCATGGTTGTGCGTACGCATGCCTTATGCGTAAGCATCTCTTTGGATTTGTACGTACGCATGGCAGATGCGTACGCATGAGTTGTAGCACGTGGTTTACTTAAGTAAACACGTGACTCGCGATTTCTAGCCCATTTTGGACTTAATCCAACTTATTTCTAAAGTATTTGAAGGCAAAACTCATTGGGGATCAAGCAAGTAGTGTAGGAAGTAGCTTAGAGTAGTTGGGGACCATGTTTTAGGTAGAATTCTAGAGAGAGAAGCTCCAACTTCTCTCTAGAATTTAGGATTTTTAATTTAATTTCTCCTTAGATTTAGGTTTTGATCTTATTTTAATTTAGTTTTCTTCGCTTCTTACTGTTCTAGCATCTTAGTTTGTTTAGTTTTTATTTGTTAGTTTTTTTTATTCTTGCTAATTTTAGTTTATGAACAATTGTTGATTTCAATTTTTCTTTAATGCAATTTGATTTTTTTTTATGTGTATTGATGTTCATTTTAGTTGTTATTATTGCTTGCTTGCATTTGGTAGACATAAATATTCTAATTCTTGCAATTTATGATATTTTCCTTTTAAGCCTTACAAGTGTTTTCTAAAATGCCTTTTCTAGTTGTAGAGTAGAATTTTGCCTTACAAGGGGAATAAAATAAGAAATAGACCTAAAAATAACGAAAATAATTAAGAAAAATTAACTACTAATTCAAAATTAACTAGGAAGAACACTAATATTTTTCGAAAATTAAAAAAAAATTACTATGGGGACACCAAACTTAAAAATAGAAATTAAGGGACCATACTTAAAATTAGAAATTAAGGGAAAATAAACCAAAACTTAATTCAAAAATTTAAAGAAAAATAAACAAACAAAACTAAGAAAAATACTTAATCTAAGCAATCAGACAACTGGTAGTTGTCAATCACCGTCAGTCCCTGGCAAGGGCGCCAAAAGCTTGGTGTGAAATTTGAGAATATCCACAACTGAACCAGCAAGTACACTGGGTCGTCTAAGTAATACTGATAAATTACTATTTTATGGTTTATCTTGTGCTCAATTGAGTGGTTTTTATCAACTCTTTACCCACTTATTCATACTATTTGCATGTTTTACATTTTTCTTCCTGATTTTATGCTATGATTGAGAATATGCTTCTTTGGCCTTATCTTTGCTAATATTAAATCCTCTCTTATTACCATTAGATACCTTGATATGTGTGTTAAGTGTTTTCAGAGTTTATAGGACATGAATGGCTCAGAGGATGGAAAGGAAGCATGCAAAAGTAGAAGAAATACAAGAAGTTGGAGAAATTGCTAAGCTGTCCAGCCTGACCTCTTCGCACTCAAACGGCTATAACTTTAGCTAAAGAGATCCAAATGACGCGGTTCCAATTGCGTTGGAAAGCTAACGTTCGGAGCTTCGATTTGATATATAATATGTCATAGTTGCTCTGACGCTAGGCGACGCGAACGCATGCTCTACGCGGACGCGTTGTAGTGGCAAAAATCAGCGTGGCAGATTTCTTCTCCAGCGATTTCTGGGCTGTTTCTGACCCAGTTTGCGGCCTAGAAAACACAGATTAGAGGCTATAAAGTGGGAGAATCCATTCATTCATAATCAGAAGCTCATAATTCACAATTATTATGATTTAGATGTAGTTTTTAGAGAGAGGTTCTCTCCTCTCTCTCTCTTAGGATTAGGATTTAGGATTTTTCTTGCTTTCATGATTGTCCCTTTTTATCAGGTTCAACTTTTTTTTTTATTATCTTCTCAATTTAATTTATAAACTTTTCTATGTTACAGATAATTCTCTTAATTAATGTTATTTGAGGTATTTCAATTTATTATTGCTCTCTTTTATTTATGTTACTATTGCTTCCAATCTGAAGACATTTTTATTCCAGTAGATTTACTTTTTCCCTTTTGGCTTGGGTTAAGTAATTGGTAACGCTTGAGCTGTCAAATAAAGCAGTGGTTGAAATTGGGAGTTGCTCCAATAACTCTAGTCTTTCCATAGGAATTGACTAGGACCTGAGGATTAAGCTAATTAATCCACTTGATTTACCTTCATAGTTAGAGGTTAACAAAGTGGGGTTAAAATCCAATTCTCATCACAATTGATAAGGATAGGACTTCCAATTCTAATACCTTGCCAAGAGTTTATTTTATTATTACTATTTTATTTTTCTTATCATTTAACATACTGCTTCCTTACTTTCAAAACCCCCAATTTACAAGACTCATAACCAATAATAAGAACATACTTCCCTGCAATTCCTTGAGAAGACGACCCGAGGTTTAAATACTCGGTTATCAATTTTAAAGGGGTTTGTTACTTGTGACAACCAAAACTTTTGTAAGAAAGGTTGATTGTTTGGTTTAGTAACTATACTTGCAACGAGAGTTTACTATAACTTCTAAACCATCAATCTTCAGTTCTTCAAAATGGCGCCGTTGCCGGGGAATTGCAAACGTGTGCCTTATTATTGGTTATTGTAAATATTTGCTTTTTACTTGTTTATTTATTTTTATTTTTGTTTTTATTTTTACTTTTTCATAAATTAAGAGGTTATTGGTTTTTATTTAGTTATTAAAAATTTTTTCAAAAATTTGTTCTTCGTGTTCATCTTGACCTTCAAGTTGTTCTTAGTTGTTTTCTTCGTTTTGATCTAAAAATTTTAAGTTTGGTGTCATTTTATTATTTTTCTCTTTCCTTATTAAATTCAAAAATTCAAAATTTAAAACTCATATTTCAAAATTTCAAATTTTAATTTTCAAAAATTCAAATTTAAAAATTTAAAATTCAAATTTCAAATTTAAAAAAAAATTTAAATTTTCAAAATTTAAATTTCAAAATTCAAATCTTTTTCAAAAATCATATCTTTTTCAAAATCTTATCTTATCTTATTTCCAAAATCAAATTTCAAAATTCAAATTTCAAAAATTTAAAATTCAAAATTTCAAATTTCAAAATTTAATTTTCAAAATTTAAAATTTAAATTTCAATAACTTTTTAATTTAAATTTGTTTTTATTTTCGTTTTTAATTTTTATTAACTACCATGAATTCTCACCCCTCTCGCTTTGAATTTGGTTCTAAATCTGTTGAAAGGAGTGGAAGCTATAACAAGAATATGCATCAAGGTCTAAGCAATCAAAGATGGATGGAGCCAAGAGGATCTGATCAACCCTTTAGGCAATAACACCCTCCAAGATATCATGGGCAAGGACTACTCTACAATGCATACCAAGCTGATAGATATGGTGGACCCCCTTGTAATTACCAACAAGCCCCACCCTGTGCTTATGGACCACCTCCCCAACATACCTTTGAACCACCAAACTCACAAGCCCCTTTACACCATTTACCTCCATATGACCCTAACCCACATCCACCATACCAACCACCCTATGAATCGAATGAGCCATACATAGATCCACCCCAACCTCCATTGGATAATAATACACTCATCTCTAACATCATTGGTCTCACCTCTACACTCCAAAATCTTATATCCCGCATGAACCAACCCTCTACCTCCAAAATTCAATCCTCAAGCTCTAGTGCACTTCCTTTTCAACCACATAATGATCTTTTCATCCCATCACCACCCTCCATGGAAGAGCACCCACATCCATCAATCCAACAGCAAGATGATCCCAATTATGCTATTGATATGGAACAGGAAAGAAGGAATCATCTTCGCGAATCCATACTTCATAAAGAGCTAGAGGAGGCCCTACGGGTAAAGGTAGGAGAGACCCTTAAAGATGAAAGAGTAGTTGAAAGGAGTTGTCATGGAAAGAAAATCATCGAGGATGAGTACAATTTTATACTTAAACAACTGGACAAAGTAGCAATTATTAAAAAGGAAGAAGTGGTTGCAGACTTAAGAGATGCTGTACCTCCATGGGAAAGTCAAGACATAGAGCCCTCTTCCAAGACGGTTGCATTTGATGTTGAGGAGGGTGTACAACCTCCAAGGCATGTCATGGTTAAGGACTTGGAAGAGGTCGATCAAGAGATGGAGATTCAAGAAAAAGAGGCACAACCTCCCATGCCCTTGGTGAGCAATGAAGAAGAGATTGGATTGGAAGAGAGCTACCAAGAGGAAGAGGTTGAAATTGAAGAAGCTTGCAAAGAGGTGGAAGTTGTCAAAGAAGAACTCAAGGGACTAGAGCTGGAAATCACCTTGCCAATGCTGTTGGAGACCTCTCCCCCAAAGCCATCGCCATCCATTCCTTCATTCAAGTGGGTAAATCTTTCATCTTTAAGCTTAATTAGCTCACTTGAATATGCTTTACTTGAAATAGATGGTCAGCTTAGAGCTCTTTGTGGCATTAAGCGTAAAAGGAAGATGGTTAGTAGTTGGAGTTGTCATGCAAAGTTCAACATGGTTGTGTGCTCAAAGTTTAAATGCAAGGGTTGGTGTAAAGCTCAACTGAATGGGTCTAGGAAGTTGTTTGGCCGCTTTAGTGGGAATTCAGATTGCTTGCTACCCAGATGGAATCATGATGATCAACACAAAGACGGGTGTAAAAGCAAATTTTGGGATCCTGGAGTCTGTTCTGACATTCAGCACACTGGAAGCCTGAGAACCTGTTTAAAACTGCTCAAGGGCTTTACGTGCCTTGTTTGGGACCCCGGAGGCCATTGGAATCACAAACATTGGTGGAGATTCCTGGATGAGTTCAAGCACAAGCCACCATAACAAAGGACTCTCCAAATGTCCAACTTAAGGACTTTAACTAAAAGTGCTATGTGGGAGACAACCCACCATGGTATGATCGTTCCTTTTTCATTTTTATTTAGTTTTATTTGTTTTCGAGTTTTATTTTATTTTATTTTATTGAACCTGGAGTTTTGCATATTCATATTAGCATTGCATTCTGCATACTGCATTAAAAAAAAACACGCACGCGACGCGGCAGCGTCGCTGACGCGTCCGCGTCGCTAGTGCATTGGGAAGAAAAGAAAATTGAACAGAGAGTCACGCGAGAGCGTGGCTGGAGGCGTGCCTTTGGCACAAATCACCCCACGCGACCGCGTCGCTGACACGTCCGCGTCATGTGGGAAAAATGCCTCCCACATGTCCGTGACGTTAGGATTTTTGCCAGTAAAGAATGTCATAAAAACAGTCGCGTTGTAGCTATAGTCTCTAAACCGACAAAAATCCCTTCGTACAAACATTTTGGTTGTCACAAGCAACAAACCCCTAAATAAATTGATAACCGAAGTATTCAAACCTCGGGTCGTCTTCTCAAGGAATTGCAGGGAGGTATGTTCTTATTATTGGTTATGAAGATTGTAAATTGGGGTTTAGGAAGTAAGGTGGAAATATGTTATATGACAAGTAAAATAAAATAATAATAATAAAAATAAAATAAAATCTCTTGGCAAGGTATGAGAACCGGAAGTCCTATCCTTATCAATTGCGATGAGAATTGGGTTTTAATCCCACTTTGTTAACCTCTAACTATGAAGGTAAATCAAGTGGATTAATTAGCTTAATCCTCAGGTCCTAGTCAATTTCTATGGAAAGACTAGATTTATTGGAGCAACTCTCAATTTCAACCACTGCTTTATTTGACAGCTCAAGCGTTACCAATAAATCAACCAAAGCCAAAAGGGAAAAATCTAAATTATTTAAATAAAGGAAAGCAATCATAGACCTGAAAATACCTCAAATTAGCACTAATGAAGACATCAAATGTAACATGGAAGAGTTCATAAATTAAATTAGAAAAATAAATAAAAGGAACATTGAACCTGTGATCGCAAAAGATGAAATAATCATGAAGTGAAAAGAGTCCTAATTCTAAATCGTAAGAGAGAGGAGAGAACCTCTCTCTCTAAAACTACATCTAAAACATGAAAAGTGAATTATGAGAGCCTCCTCATGAATGGATGCATTCCCCCACTTTATAGCCTCTAATCTGTGTTTTCTGGGCCGCAAACTGGGTCAAAAACAGTCCAAAATTTGCTGGTTTTGAATTTTGCCACGCTGGTTTTTTGTCACTGTGACGCGGCCACATGGATCACGCGGTCGCGTCGCCTAGCGTCAGAGGAACTATAGCATATTATATATCAAATCGAAGCCCCGAACGTTATCTTTCCAACGCAACTGGAACCGCATCGTTTGGACCTCTGTAGCTAAAGTTATAGCCATTTGAGTGCGAAGAGGTTAGGCTGGGCAGCTTAGCAGTTTCTCCAACTTCTTGTATTCCTTCCATTTTTGCATGCTTCCTTTCCATCCTCTGAGCCATTCCTGCCCTGTAATCTCTGAAATCACTTAACACACATATCAAGGCATCTAATGGTAATAAGAGATGATTAAATATATCAAAATTAAGACCAAAGAAGCATGTTTTCAATCATAGTACAAAATCAGGAAGGAGAATGTAAACTCATGCAAATAGTATGAATAAGTGGGTAAAGAGTTGATAAAAACCACTCAAATGAGCACAAGATAAACCATGAAATAGAGGTTTATCAACCTCCTCACACTTAAACATTAGCATATCCTCATGTTAAGCTCAAGAGAAACTATAAAGATGAAGAGGAATGATAGAGAGTATGCAATGCAACCTTTGAATGTAACTACATGCTAAGATGTTTCTACCTACTTGGTTAAAAATAAACAAATCTTTCAAGAACAAATATGAACTGGATTTCACTAATTCAAATCATAAAAATGAAGCACAAATAGACTTGTAAGAAGAAAATAGCTTATGAAAGCAGGGAACAAGGAATTGAGCATCGAACCCTTACTAGTAGTGTATACACTCTAATCACTCAGGTGTTTAAGGTTCGATTCTCTCAATTCTTCTACTAACCTTGCTTTCTAAGACTTGCTCTTCATCTAACAATCAACAAAAATTTAATGCACATATACACATATCAAGAGGTCTTTTAAGGGTTGTAATGGGGCTAGGGTCAAGGTAGGATTGTATTTGGCCAAGTGGACTAAAA
>NC_029786.2:76544861-76545855 GCF_000816755.2 Arachis ipaensis | reverse complement strand
ATATGATTAAAGTATTGAATGCATGAACATATTCTCAACATTCTTTCACATTTTCAGAAAATTCTAACATACTCAATTCTCAAACCAAATGTTTCCAAACTCACTTTTCCCACACTTAATTCGTGAGCACTCTCACTAGTCTAAGCTAACCAAGGATTTGAATCAAGGACATTATTATTTTTTGCTTAGAGTTAATGATGTGCTAAAGTAAAGAACAAAGGGGTATAATAGGCTCAAAGTGGTTTGCAAGGGATAATGAAGGGTTAAGGCCATATGGGTATGTAAGCTCAGTGAAACAAAGGCCTCAATCATATAAGTGCATGCATACATTAAATAATGGAAATATAGAATCAAGCAAGACAAAGATCACAATTTGAGAGAGAAAACACACATCAAAAATAAATTATTGGTTGACAAAATGCAACCAATCAATTAGGCTCAAAAATCTCACAGGTTTTGTGTGTTCGAGCTCTAAACCATGTTCCAATATAATATTTCTTCAAACAAGTGTAACAAAAAATTTTATTCAAATTAGTGAAATACTTTAAAAGGTTTCTTGAAAAAGAAAATATTACTTTAACCGAGTGGTAAAATATGCAAAAATCAAACAAATATGCAAATGCAACAACTAATCTACAAAGAAAATTTAAACATTGGTGTTTGAGACAAGAAAGTACTAACCCATGGAGATCGGTATTGACCTCCCCACACTTAAAGATTGCACCGTCCTCGGTGCATGCTGAGATGTGCAGGTGGACGGGTCTTCTCCAACTGATGCTTTTCTCCAAGGATTTTGCTAATGGACTTGTTTGTTTCCCCATGTAAACGTCTTCCGGTTCCCTTCCGAGTGGCCATCCTGAAAGAAAAAGGGAAGAAGAGTAACCCAGAAATAAAGATAGGAAAATAAATAAAACATGGGTTGGTTGATGCCAAATAATGAGGGTCTCAATTACATGGTAGCTACAACATGCAAGTGAGAAGACAATAGAAGCAT
>NC_029786.2:76542034-76544212 GCF_000816755.2 Arachis ipaensis | reverse complement strand
AGATGTAACAGTTGAATAAGAACATTTGAACACCAATAATAATTTTAGAAAAATAAAAATATGCAATGAAAGAAAGTATGCAAATAAATTAAATAAAATAGAATGGAAGTGAGAGAAAATAAGAAAGGAAGAAGAAAGAAATAAGAAAAGATAAGAAGAATAAGGATTCGGAGAAGAAAAGATAAGAAAATTGGCACTAATCTGGATAGGTTGTGCGACGCTGGCGACGCGGTCGCGCAGGTGACGCAGTCGCGTGGTGCGCAAATAACGTTAGGCGACGCGGACGCGTGGGACATGCGATCGCGTGACTTGATTTGCGCTGGTGGCGCGAGTGCAGCCTCGCGGTCGCACAACTCTCTGTTCAAAACTTAGTATTGCCAAAATCCTGGGTGACGCGATCGCGTGGGGGACGCAATCGCGTGAGTGGCCATCATGGGGATATGACGCGGACGCGTGGGGCATGCGTCCGCGTGGTGAGGCTTGGGCTTCCAGCACGATTCCAGCCCAACTCCAGCTCAACTTTCGGCCATGCACCCGGTTGACGTCGATTTTCAGGTCACGCGGCCGCGTGGGTGACGCGGTCGCGTGGGAGGCCATTATTCCCATATGACGTGGTCGCGTCAGCGACGCGGTCGCGTGGGGTGATTTGTGCCATTGGCACGCCTCCAGCGCTGCTCCTGCGAAACTCTCTGTTCATTTTAATATTGTCTCCCATCTCCTTGCGACGCGGACGCGTCGCTGATGCAGTCGTGTCGCGTGCTCGCTTTTTTTTTATCTGAAAAATGAAGAATGCAGTGTTAATATGAATGTGATGCAAAACTCTAGGTTCAATATAATAAAATAAAATAAAACTCGAAAATAAATAAAACTAAATAAAAATGAAAAAGGAACGATCATACCATGGTGGGTTGTCTCCCACCTAGCACTTTTAGTTAAAGTCCTTAAGTTGGACATTTGATGAGCTTCCTGTTATGGTGGCTTGTGCTTGAACTCATCCAGGAATCTCCACCAGTGTTTGTACTTCCAGTAACCTCCGGGGTCCCAAACTAGGCGCAGAAAGCCTTCAAGTAAGTTAAAGCAAGTGACAATGCCCCAAGAGTGGTGACTGGTAGAATGGATTCCGGGGTCCCAGACCTTGCCTTTGCACCCGTCTTTTGGTTGAGCAATATTGTTCTCTCCGGGTGGCAAGCAATCTGAATTCTCACGTAGGCGGCCAAACAACTTCCTAGACCCATTCAGTTGAGCTCTATACCAACCTTTACGTTTAAACTTAAAGCTTCCAACCATGATGAACCTTGCAGGACAATTCTTACCACTGGCCATCTTCCTCTTACTCTTAATGTCACAAAGAGCTCTAAGTTGACCATCCATCTCCAGTAGCGCATATTCAAGTGGAATTAGAAAGCTAAGGGATATGAAATTTACCCACTTGAATGTTGTGAAGGATGATGGCAACTTAGGGGGAGGTATTTTCAATGAAATTGCAAGCTCCACTCCCTTGTGCTCTTCTCTGATAATTACCACCTCTTTGCAAGCTTCTTCAATTTCAACCTCTTCCTCTTGGTAGCTCTCTTTCAATTCAATCTCATCTTCATTGCTTTCCAAGGGCATGGGAGGTTGTGCTTCTTCTTCTTGAATCTCCATCTCTTAATCAACCTCTTCCAAGTCTTCAACTATGATATGCTTTGGAGGTTGTACACCCTCCTCAGCATCAGTTTCAACCGTCTTGGAAGGAGGCTCTATGTCTTGACTTTCCCAGGGAGGTTCTGCATCTCCTAGATCTTCAACCAACTCTTCTTCTTGAACAATGACAGCTTCTTCTACTTGTTCTAGTACGAATTCATTCTCTGTCTTGTCCACTGGGGTTTCTGGTATCTCCTTCATGCTACGCTCTTCACTAGACTGTCCACATGGGGCTGTGGCTGATCCTTGTATATTTGAGCGCCTAGAAGCCCATTGAATTACTGCTTGCTCCAGTTGTTGAACGGTTGCCTGAAATTTAATTACTGTTTCCCTTAGGCGAACCTCTGCTTCTCGGGTTGCCGGACTTGGACATGATACAAAAGAAAGTGGTGGTGGTTGGGAATGATTGGATTGGAATTGGGGTGGTTCTATATATGGTTCATATGGAGGTATACTGGGATTGGGAGTTGGTGGTATGGTTGGTGGAATACTCGG
>NC_029786.2:76524652-76540579 GCF_000816755.2 Arachis ipaensis | reverse complement strand
GGGTTCATAGGCACATGGTGGTGGTTGTTGATAGTCCATTGGAGGTGGTTGTTGCCATGAGGGTTGATCAAATCTTTGTGGCTCCTCCCATCTTTGATTGTTCCAACCTTGATGCCTGTTCTCATTGTAATTTCTTCTTCCTGCAACATTATTGTAACCAGACTCATAGCCAAAGGGGTGAGAGTTCATAGTAGTAAATAAAAATTAAAAATGAAAATAAAAATAAATTTAAATTAAAAGGTTATTTAAATTTTAAATTTGAAAATTAAATTTTGAAATTTAAAATTTTGAAATTTTGAAATTTGAATTTTTGAAATTTGAAATTTGAAATTTGATTTTTGAAAAAAGATAAGATAAGAATAAAATTTTAAAAATAAAAATCTGAAAATATATATATAATTTTTTTTTTCGAAAAAGGAAAAAATTAATAAAAAAATATTTTTGAATTTAATGTGGAAAGAGAAAAACAATAAAATGACACCAAATTTCAAATTTTTAGATCAAAACGAAGAAAACAACTAAGAACAGCTTGAAGGTCAAGATGAACGCGAAGAACAACTTGAAGATCAAGATGAACACTAAGAACAAATTTTTGAAAAAAAAAATTTTTTCAACAACTAAATAAAAATAAATAACCTCTTAATTTATGGAAAAGCAAAAATAAAAACAAAAATAAAAACAAATAAACAAGCAAAAATAAAATATTTACAATAACCAATAATAAGGCACACGTTTGCAATTCCCCGGCAACGGCGCCATTTTGACGTTAGGATTTTTGCCAGTAAAGAATGTCATAAAAACAGTCGCGTTGTAGATATAGTCTCTAAACCGACAAAAATTCCTTCATACAAACGTTTTGGTTGTAACAAGCAACAAACCCCTAAATAAATTGATAACCGAAGTATTCAAACCTCGGGTCGTCTTTTCAAGGAATTGCAGGGAGGTATGTTCTTATTATTGGTTATGAAGATTGTAAATTGGGGTTTAGGAAGTAAGGTGGGAATATGTTATATGATAAGTAAAATAAAATAATAATAATAAAAATAAAATAAAATCTCTTGGCAAGGTATGAGAACCAGAAGTCCTATCCTTATCAATTGCGATGAGAATTGGGTTTTAATCCCACTTTGTTAACCTCTAACTATGAAGGTAAATCAAGTGGATTAATTAGCTTAATCCTCAGGTCCTAGTCAATTCCTATGGAAAGACTAGAGTTATTGGAGCAACTCCCAATTTCAACCACTGCTTTATTTGACAACTCAAGCGTTACCAATAAATCAACCAAAGCCAAAAGGGAAAAATCTAAATTATTTAAATAAAGGAAAGCAATCATAGATCTGAAAATACCTCAAATTAGCACTAATGAAGACATCAAATATAACATGGAAGAGTTCATAAATTAAATTAAAAAAATAAATAAAAGGAACATTGAACCTGTGATCGCAAAAGATGAAATAATTATGAAGTGAAAAGAGTCATAATTCTAAATCCTAAGAGAGAGGAGAGAACCTCTCTCTCTAAAACTACATCTAAAACATGAAAAGTGAATTATGAGAGCCTCCTCATGAATAGATGCATTCCCCCACTTTATAGCCTCTAATCTGTGTTTTCTGGGCCGCAAACTGGGTCAAAAACAGTCTAGAATTTGCTGGTTTCGAATTTTGCCACGCTGGTTTTTCGTCACTGCGACGCGACCGCATGGATCACGCAGTCGCGTCGCCTAGCGTTAGAGGAACTATAGCATATTATATATCAAATCGAAGCCCCGGACGTTAGCTTTCCAACGCAACTAGAACCGCGTCGTTTGGACCTCTGTAGCTAAAGTTATAGCCGTTTGAGTGCGAAGAGGTCAGGCTGGACAGCTTAGCAGTTTCTCCAACTTCTTGTATTCCTTCCATTTTTGCATGCTTCCTTTCCATTCTCTGAGCCATTCCTGCCCTGTAATCTCTGAAATCGCTTAACACACATATCAAGGCATCTAATGGTAATAAGAGAGGATTAAATATATCAAAATTAAGACCAAAGAAGCATGTTTTCAATCATAGCACAAAATCAGGAAGGAGAATGTAAACTCATGCAAATAGTATGAATAAGTGGGTAAAGAGTTGACAAAAATCACTCAAATGAGCACAAGATAAACCATGAAATAGAGGTTTATCAGTCCGCGTCAGCCACGCGAACGCGTGGCCCTGTGAAATCGGCGTAAAGAGGTGCACGACCGAAAGTTGTGCTAGAGTGGTGCTGGACTGGTGCTAAACGCACAAGCCCTACGACGCGACCGCATGTGTCACACGTCCGCGTCATAGCCCAGTATTGGCCACCCACGCGACTGCGTCTACCACGCGATCGCGTCACCCAAAATTTGGCACTAATGAGTTTTTGAACAGAAAATTGTGTAATCGCGAGGCTGCCCTTGCGCCAGTAGCACAAAAACGAGTCACGCGACCGCGTGACCGATACGACTGCGTCAATCCGTATAAGCGCAATTCGCACGAATGCATCCCCACGCGTCCGCGTCGCTTGCGCCGCACAGCTTATCTAAATTAGCCAAAAATATCTTATCTTTTCTTCCCCAATCCTAATTTTTCTTTTTTCTTCTTTCTTTCTTACTTTATTCACTTCTCATCCTTTTTCACTCTCATTTTATTTTATTTATTTGCATATTTCATTCATTGCATTTTAATTTTGTGCATATTTTTTTTTTCTTTTCTAATTTTTTTTTATTTTTTTATTGGTGTCACTTGTTCATATTCAACTGTTGTGTCTTTACTGGTATTATTTTGGTGCTCAGTGACTTGTTTTACACTGTTGGATAATATTATTTAAGTCAATACTAATCTTTTATGATATTTGTATTAATTTTGCATTGACATGAATTTATATTGTCTTGCACTCTCCTCCTCTATGTTTCAAATCTTGCACCACTAGTATGTCATTGCTTCTATTATTTTCTCACATACATGTTGAAGCTTCCATGTAAATGAGACCCTTATCATTTGCCATTAACCCACCCATACTTCATTTATTTTCTTATCTTTATTTCTGGGTTACTTTTCTTCTCTTTTTCTTTCAGGATGGCCACCCAGAAGAGAACCGGAAGACGTTTACATGGGGAGCCAAGACAAGTCCATCTGCACAATCTTTGGAGAAAAGCGTCAGTTGGAACAGCCCGTCCACCTGCACATCTTAGCATGCACCGAGGACGGTGCAATCTTTAAGTGTGGAGAGGTCGATACCGATCTCCATGGGTTAGTTATTCTCTTCTCAAACACCAATATTTTACTTTATTTGTTAGTTCATTATTGCATTTGCATGTTTATTTGATTTTATGCATTTAGTTACTACTTGGTTGAAGTAATATTTTCTTTTTCAAGAAATTTTTATAGTATTTCACTAATTTAAATAAAAAATAAAAAAAAATTATCTGTTAAATTTGTTTGAAGTTGTATTTGGAACATGGTTTTTGAGCCAAAGAACACACAACCTGTGAGATTTTGAGCTTATTTATATGGTTACATTATTCTTGTGTGTTCACTTCTCTATAACTGCAATCTAGATTTTGTTCCATTCTATATGTCCAATATTTAATATATTTACATGCGTACATATGATTGAGGCCATTATTTGTTATTAGCTCACTTATCCCAAATAAGCCTACCTTTTACATCACTATTGTTAGCCACTTTGAGCCTTTTTATCCCCATTTATTCTGTTCTATAACCACATCACTAGCCTTAAGCAGAAAAATAATTAAATATCCCAATTGAATCTTTGGTTAGTTTAAGATAGGGATTGTGTAGCAATTAAGTGTGGGGAAACTGTGGGAACATCGGTTAATAAGGGAATGTATCATGTTTCTAACTTATTTAAATATTAGGAATTTGGGAACCTACTCATGAAAAACCAAAATAGAAAAATAATGAAAAATTCATGTCCATTGATAAGTTATGTTTGCTTTTATGATTCAAAAAAAATATAAAAAAAATAAAATATTCAATAAATAAGGGGACAAAATTACCCCAATGCTAAGTTAATAAAAAGATCAATGCACATGTGATAAAAAAAAATTAAAAGAAAAAATTGGTACATGAGTATGGGAATTATACAAAAGTGGGAATTATGGGTAGCTAGGTATGATTTTAAAGTTACATAATGTGTATATTAGGTAAGAGTTTAGGTTAGTCAAAGATTCATATTATAGCTCACTTGGCCATACATGTACCCTTACATTTACCTCAGCCCCATTACAACCCTGAAAAGACCTCATGATATTTGCATTGGTATACTAAATATTTGTTGATTGGTTATATGAAGAACAAAGTTTAGAAAGTATGATTAGAGAAGAGTAGAGTGAATTACCCTATACACTTGAGAGACTAGAGTGATATACACTACCAGTGAGGGTTCAATGCTTGATTCTATGTTCCCTGCTTTCATGAGCTATTTTCTTTTTGCAAGTCTATTTGTACTTCATTTTTATGATTTGAATTAGTGAAATTCAGTTCATATTTGTTCTTGAAGGATTTGTTTACTCTTAACCAAGTAGGTAGGAACATCTTAGTATGTAGTTGCATTCATATAGATAGGTTGCATTTCATACTTTCTACCATTCCTCTTCACTTTCTTATAGCTTCTCTTAAACTTAGCATGAGAACATGCTATTGTTTAAGTGTGGGGAGGTTGATAAACCACTATTTTATGGTTTATCTTGTGCTCAATTGAGTGGTTTTTATCAACTCTTTACCCACTTATTCATACTATTTGCATGTTTTACATTTTCCTTCCTGATTTTGTGCTATGATTGAGAATATGCTTCTTTGGACTTATCTTTGCTAATATTAAATCCTCTCTTATTACCATTAGATGTCTTGATATGTGTGTTAAGTGTTTTCAGAGTTTATAGGGTAGGAATGGCTCAGAGGATGGAAAGAAAGCATGCAAAAGTGGAAGGAATACAAGAAGTTGGAGAAATTGCTAAGCTGTCCAGCCTGACCTCTTCGCACTCAAACGGCTATAACTTTAGCTATAGAGATCCAAATGATGCGATTCTAGTTGCGCTGGAAAGATAACGTCTGGGGCTTCGATTTGATATATAATATGTCATAGTTTCCCTGACGCTAAGTGACGCGAACGTGTGCTCCATGCGAATGCATGCTCCACGCGGACGCGTTGCAGTGGTGAAAATCAGCGTGGCAGATTTCTTCTCCAGCAATTTCTGGGCTGTTTTTGACCCAGTTTGTGGCCCAGAAAATACAGATTAGAGGCTATAAAGTGGGAGAATCCATTCATTCATAATCAGAAGCTCATAATTCACAATTATTGTGATTTAGATGTAGTTTTTAGAGAGAGGTTCTCTCCTCTCTCTCTTAGGATTAGGATTTAGGATTTTTCTTACTTTCATGATTGTCCCTTTTTATCAGATTCAACTTTTCTTTTTATTATCTTCTCAATTTAATTTATGAACTTTTCTATGTTACAGATAATTCTCTTAATTAATGTTATTTGAGGTATTTCAGTTTATTATTGCTCTCTTTTATTTATGTTACTGTTGCTTCCAATCTGAAGACATTTTTATTCCAGTAGGTTTAATTTTTCCCTTTTGGCTTGGGTTAAGTAATTGGTAACGCTTGAGCTGTCAAATAAAGCAGTGGTTGAAATTGAGAGTTGCTCCAATAACTCTAGTCTTTCCATAGGAATTGACTAGGACCTGAGGATTAAGCTAATTAATCCACTTGATTTACCTTCATAGTTAGAGGTTAACAAAGTGGGATTAAAATCCAATTCTCATCACAATTGATAAGGATAGGACTTCCAATTCTAATGCCTTGCCAAGAGTTTATTTTATTATTACTATTTTATTTTTCTTATCATTTAACATACTGCTTCCTTACTTTCAAAACCCCCAATTTACAAGACTCATAACCAATAATAAGAACATACTTCCCTGCAATTCCTTGAGAAGACGACCCGAGGTTTAAATACTCGGTTATCAATTTTAAAGGGGTTTGTTACTTATGACAACCAAAACTTTTGTAAGAAAGGTTGATTGCTTGGTTTAGTAACTATACTTGAAACGAGAGTTTACTATAACTTCTAAACCATCAATCTTCAGTTCTTCAAATACCTCAGGTGAATGAGGATCGATCCCACCAAGACTGATAGACTGAGCAACAATGGTCGACTGATTGGTTTAGTTAGGCAGACAGAAAAGTTGGTTTGGTGATTTGAAATAGCATTAAACAATGAGAGAAACAGTTAAGGTATCGGAGATGTTTACTTTTTCGAATTACGTTTTCTTACCCACTATTTTAATTATGCAAGATTTATTCCATGGCAAACTATAATTGACTAAACCCTAATCTCTTAGTGATTTAGTCTCCTCTAACCTTCATCAACTGACAATCTCTTGGTCACTTGATTCCAATTAGAGGATTAAGTTCGAATCTAGTTTATGGCCATAAAAACTCTAATTACCCAAAGCTGAATGGATTATATGTCACATATCCAAATTAGTTCAAGTAATTAGCAATTTAGGAGGAATTTACTTTCAAGATGTGTTTAGGTGAGAGACCTCTCCCAAGGGTCAAAAGAACGCATCTAGAATAAGGGTCATACTCTCGTTCCATCCAGATTCATAAAATTAAGAACGAAAGTAATCCTTGAAATTGAATCAGTATATAAATTAAACTAGAAGAATAATAGTCTTAATCCATAGAAATAAATAGAGCTCCTAACCTTAACCAAGGAGGTTTAATGGCTCATGACTTAAAGAGAAAACAAGAGTTCTGAAAAGTGAAATGTGCGGAAGTGAGAAGATCCCCCCTGAAGTGTGAGTCTTTTCCCTTTTTATATCTAACCTAATTTGATTTGAAACTAAAATAAGATATTAAATTCTAAATCTAAAAGATTTTGTTTGTAAATAAAAATAACAAAAATAAAAGATAAGATAACAATTAAAAGCTAAATCCCACTAAAGATGCTCCTTTGGGTGAGGTTGACCCGTACTACTGGCGTTCAGCGCCAGAATTGGTAGTGAGTTGGGCACTGGTTCTGTCTTCCTGGGCCCTGAACGCCCAACTCAGTGTTTAGCACCCTTCATAGCAGTGATTCCAGAAGAAAAGTATAGACTATTATATATTGTTGGAAAGCTCTGAAATTTGGCTTTCAAACTCTGTTAGAACCGCATCAATTGGACCTTTGTAGCTCAAGTTATGCTCATTGGTATGCAAGGAGGTCAGGGTTGACAACATCCACCTTTTTCCTTTGTTTTTGCACAAAACTCTGCCAAATTCATTCTAATTTCTTTTGAAATAATTAAAACACCAAAACAACTCCAAGTATCATCCAAAGAGGATTTTAACACTAAAATATAATTAAACTTACTAAATTCTAACTAAATTTAACTAGAAAATAAGCAGAAAATGGGTATAAGATGTTCATGCATCACACATCCCTAAGGCCGTTGGAAGCCTCTCTTCCTAAGTCATCACTATCTATCACATCATTTGCGTGGGTAAAAATCATGTCCTTTAGTTTCATTGGCCCACTTGAATACGGTTTGCTAAAAATGGATGGTCAACTTAGAGCTCTTTGTGGATTGAAGAGCAAGAGAAAGATGGTTAGTGGTTGGAAACATAAATCAAGGCTCACTAGGGTTGAACTCTCAAGGTTTGGATTCCAAGGTTGGTGCAATGCTCAATTGAATGGATCTAGGAGGATGGTTTGGCATACATAGTAATCAACTAGAAGACGGGTGCAAAAACAAGATTTGAGATCCCGGGATACATAGTAAGGATCATCAACTTTGGGAGCTCTCGGTTTGTTCGCAATATCATCAAAGCATGGTGCACATCAATTGGAATTTTGGAGCATACTTGAAGTCCAAGCATTGGTGGAAGTATAAAGATGAACCCAAGCATAAACCTCCATGACAAGAGCTCACCAAAATGTACAACTTAAGGACAATAAATAAAAATGTAAGGTGGGAGACACCCCACCATGGTAAAATCTTCTAATCCTCACTTATTTTTACTATTCTTGTACATATTTCTCTTAACTATTAGCTTGTTTCGGAAGATTTTTATTATTAATTGCATGCTTGAATATCTTGTTTGATGTCACTTTTGAAATAGTTTGTAGCTTTCTTAATTTGATTTTCTATCCTTGTTACAATTATTAAATCTACAAATAATCTTTGAGTTGAATTTGGTCTCTAGGATATTAGAAAATAGGTTGAAAAATTATTTTTAGGCTTAGGTTGTTATCGTGCGTACGCATCAGAGATGGGTACGCATGATTCCATTCTAGGGCCAAAATTGCGCATAGGCATGGATAATGCGTACGCATGGCATCTAAACCCGAATGAAAATGTTTTTGTGCGAGAATCATGCGAATGCTATACGTACGCACGAACGCCTTTTCCGAACTGAATTGTTTTTGTGCGAGTACTGTGCGTACACATCATACCAACCACTCGTTCATTCATGCGTACGCACACGTTGTACGTATGCACCACTTTGCGAATTCACACCATTCATGCGTACGCATGGCAGATGCATACGCACAAATTTGACAATCATACCCCCCTTATGCGAACCCTATTCGCACAACACACACACAACCCTTTCTTCTTCATTCTTCTTCCTCTTCCTCTCACCATTCACCTCCCACATCCTCCATCTTCTTCCTCTGCGAACCACCCTCGCCGCCACCTTCCACCATCAACCACCACCATTCACCCATTTTCGACGACCACCCACCCTTACCGTCAGCCACCACTTCCCCTTCTTCTTTTTTCATCCTTCTGTTCTTTTATTCTTCTCCTTTCTTCTTCTTATCTGAGCCATCTTCTTCCCATATCACCATCACAACCCCTCTCTCCTCAGACCACCACTATCGCACCTCTCCACCATCTCTTTTTCTCCGTCACTACTGTCGTGCCACCTCTGTTGCGGCTGCTACACATAGGGAACCCCTGTTTTCCTCATTTTTGGTTGCGGTTACTGTCGCTAGCGCCACCCCAGTGGTTGGCCGCTGTTGTTGCTCAGTCCAGCAACCCCCTTTCTCTTTGCTTTTCTACTCTGTTTCTGCCCTGTTCTAGGTTTTGCTTTATTTTCTTTTTAATTTCTGAAGTTAGATTAGTTTTGCTTTGTTGGTTTAATCCTCGTAATTAGTCTAGTTAGTTTGATTCCTCTTTAGTCAATTTTAGGTGATTAGGTTAGAATAGTTTAGCTTGTAGTGGAATATTAAGTCTGAATTTTTGCTGAACGTGTTTGGAACTAGTTGCTGAATTATGTTACTTGCTGTTTTTATTGAGAATGGTGGCTGAAACACTCTGAATCGTGGTTGCTGTTTCTTTGAATTTTGTTGCTAAACTTGTTTACAATTGTCTGAATTCTATTTGTCCATTGTGCTATATCTGAATTTTCTGAATTTGAATTGTCGGGACAATTGGATTTTACTCGCTTGTGGATGGATTATGGTAAATTGCTGAATTGCTATGAAAGTGCTGCTGAGATTATTTGGAAACTGTTTGATTATGTGGCAATTTCCTGTTTTATTGTTGCTTTGCGTTTTGTGCTGCTAGTGATAATTCATCATGTTATCGGGCTTTTCTAAGTTTGCATTTCATTTGTTTAGATTGATTGGACTGTTGTTTTGATGAATTTCTAATAAACACTGCTGAATTTCGGCGTCATTGTTATTGAATTTGGGAATTAGTGTTACATGGTCCTTATTGACAATATTCTATGTCAATGTAATTTTGCACACCAAATATTTGCAATCTTGCCTCAAAAAATTTTGTATTGAACATTTTTGGTCAATTTCTTGCTTCAATTTTCGTTTTCTTTTAATTTTACTTAAATGCGTTGAAATGACTACTTTCAATCTCTAAGTGACCAAAACTTGGGCATTTTACATATTTAAGGTTTCTTTTTCCTATTATTGTAAGTTTGACATATTTTGACCTATGTAGCTCATATGCTTCACTTTTTTTTATGCTTGATTGGTTTGAGTTATATTAGGCGTGAGATTTTTCATTTTTCCATATCAATCTTGCAATATTAGTGTTTAAAAGCATTGATAATTGAATATACTTTATTTTAAAGTTTTTCTTGTTTATTCATTATCAATTGCTTATGCTTATGCCTTGATGACATGTTGACTCGTATTTTCTTGACTATGTGCACTACACGTACTTTAAATAATTCGTTTTAGCATAATGCATGATTTGTGAAGCTGGATTGTGAGCTTGCCTATTCTTACCTTTTTGAAAAATTTTCAAGTTCTAAGAGACGTGTTTTTATGTTACATGACAACTAACTCTTTTTCAACTAACTTCTTTTCTTCTTTTCAGTACATAGCAACCATGTTTCTATACTTTTTGGTTAAATAGGTAATGCGACTAACTTTGATTGGTGTTATTGATTGGAGTGTGATTTTTAGTTGGCTTTATTTCGTAATTTCGCTCACACGTCCAATCAGTTCTCTTTTCTCTTCCCACTTCACAATTACTTGGTTATTCGCCTAAGTTTTATACTACGTGATGCTTGCTTGATTGTATCTTATTTATTTGACTTTTTATTCTGTACGTATACTTGATATTAAATAAAATTCTTATTTGATTTTTATTATTTAGAATTTGACTACTAATTGAGTTTAAAAAAATTGAATTTACTGTCAGATTTACTGGGAAAAACATCCGACGGTAAGTCGGCACGAAATAATAGTGTGACACTAAAATTACCGTCCAAATTTTTTTGTCAAAGAATTTGCCGCAGAATCTTCCAGTAATTACTGTTGGGTTGAAAAATTTAACGGTAATTAATTATTGGCGAGAGTTATACAGTAAGAATTTTTTCAGCAATAATCCGACGGTTATGTATTTATTGTCAGATTATTTTTGTTATTCCACTAATAAATTTAGGAAAAAGTTTGGTAACAAAAAATTTTCAGCCATAATTAGCGAAAACTTTTCATAATTTACTTCATTTACATCACTTAATAACAGTTTTATTTTTAATCTCACTCTCTTATCATTTCACTTATCATATTCTTATCAACTCCACTTATTAATCATATTAATTATAATATCATATCCCTTACTATTAGGTATTCTTGTAATCAATACTTAATATTTCTTTTTATAATTTAATTTTTATATTTAATAATAATAATAATAATAATAATAATAATAATAATAATAATAATAATAATAATGAACGGTAATAATAATATATATTAACTGAGTTAATTGCACTTGATTCTTTGTTTCCCTTAAGGCATTTAATATCAATCAATGGAGATACGAAAAAATAATTAATTCTTTATTTTCGCTAAGGCATTTTAATTGCACTTGATTCTTTGTAATATATACCCTCCATTAATTTAATTATGATCATTCAAAAATCATCACTCTAATACCATTGCAAGCACAATAGTGTATAAGAAAAGGAATTTTATAAGAAATCGCGTTTATCATTACAAATAGTATGGCATTTGAATTCGACCTTAATACGGTATCTATGGTAGAAGGTGCTGATGAAGAATTTGAATAACAGACGGACTCATCCGACGAGATTATTGTCAGTCAACCAATTTTCGAGAATATGAAAAATACACTAGCTTTGATGAGGTATGATAATAAACTGATTTAATTTTTTTTTGTGCTTTTATGTGCATTTATAATTATATTATACTAACTAAATTCATATGCATAACATTCATACGTTTATATACATAACATCCATAATTACATACAACTAACATCTAAAAATTAAATTCATGTTTATTAGATATTACATTCATATACATATCATTTTTTAGTTATTGCATAAGTAACTATAAAGTTAACACAGATGTTTTTAAATTTTATCATAATTGAATTTTAAAAAATATCAAATTTTTAAATTAATTTATTCAATTGATAAATTTACTCATAACATCCATAGATTCATACACATAACATCCATTATTTCATGTTAATAACATCCATAATTTGTACTCATAATATTCATAATTTCATATCTATATGATGTCTATAATTAATAAATTTTTATAATTAATATTATCAAATTTTAAACTATACGTCTTATTGTATTTTTCAAATTATCTCATATGTATATTAATAGGTCATGATTTTAATTATTTTAATATTTTTATTTAATATAAAGATAAGTGATAAAAAAATGTATATCACTTATTTATTAAAAAAATAATAATTTTATGTGATATTTTTATATTATAATTATTTTTTAATTATCTAGCATCATTCTAAATTTAATAGTATTCAATATTTTTCTGATAGTAAGAAGGAGAAATGGAACTCCTTCATTTTGTGGGCAATGAAGCAGAAATGCCATCCTCCCATTTCAGAGATTACACATCAAAAATAATTCTGACATGCCCGATTTTATTTTCGCACGTTGCGTTTGAAATGGTGGTAAAATTTATTTTGAATTGCCCATATATACTTTGGCAACACTGTTACTGTTTTACACGTATTTAGGGAATTAAAATATTTTTTATATTTATATTAATAAAGAAGGTCGTTGAATTAAAGGGAATACGCACGTATATATTGAAATTGTATATAGGATACAGAGAACATTCATTATGAGAATAAAAAAGAAAAAGGAAAAGAGGGACCCACGTGATTTCTCTCTTATATATCTCTGTATTTTTGTATTGTTGCATTATGTACGAGAGAAAGCACCGAATTAAAAAAGTTAATTTCCAAACTTTTCTTATTATCTAATTATTATTCTTTTTTTTTTTAATTTGACAGAAACATCCTTTGCAATAACAATAAGAGTGGTGTGATCTATTTATTTGCCTTTGTTGGTACACGACAAAAGGGGGCGCTCTCAAGGCGATTGCAGAAATGAACCAGTGGAGATTACGGGGGAAGGTAATTACCGTCGGGGAAGCTAAGTATCGAAGACAGTTTCAGATGGGTGGCACAGTGCGGAAGGAAATAACAAGTCCCAATGGCGGTGAAGCAGTGGATGCTTATCAGGGGAATGGGGTGGCTGCGGCCAAAGCTATGAAGGAACAGCCAGTGCGAGACCATAAGAATGCCACAGAGGGGAATAGACCTGTGAAAAGAATTGATGTGCCGGTAGTCGAAGCAAATATGGAATGGTTGGCGAGGAGTTTAGTGGGGCACACGTTACACCCAGTGGACCTCAGATCAGTGAAGACGGTGGTGTCTAAAAATCTGCCCAACATTGTGGATGTTAGGGAGATCGGGCCGTGCAAAGTGCTGGTAATATTTGATACTGTGCAGCATGCGGAGGGAGGGTTTACATTCAAGATGGATAATTTGTTGCAAGTATTCCATAGGATCTCGCGTTGGGAGGAATCGGAACGGTGTATTACTCGACGAGCGTGGCTGGAGTGCTACGGAATTCCTTTACATGCATGGGCGCCGGAAACGTTCAAGAGAATAGGAGGGCAGTGGGGCAACGTGGTCCAGTGTGATGTAATGACGGGGGAAGAAGCATCGTTTGAAGCAGGGAGGATTCAAGTTGAGACGGGGGTATTCGATGTAATCCGAGAATGGATGCAAATTGTTGTTGGGAAGACGGTGTTTGAGATCTTTGTGAAGGAGGTAGAACCACAGGAGGGTGGTGCGGTCAGCATGGGGAGAAGCAGAAGTGTCTATGCGAAGAATGAAGTTTCTGGCACCGCTGGCACGGCCATGAAGAAGGGGGAGGGTAGTTGGGACCCGGCGGCAGAACTGGTTACTGGTAGGCCTACGGAGGCTGAGCACGGTGAGGACAGAATAGTAATCTCTGATGTGTTATTGAATGATGTGGACGTTGCCTTTTTGAAATTCAAAAAGGATACGGTTGTACCGGATTCAGCTAGTACCAAGGACGGTGAAGTAGCGGGTTTGAAGGGATGTGAGATAGTTCATGAGGGGGAGTCGGAGAATACAGTCACGCAAGTATGGGGAGGGGTGGGAGGAGTTCATGCAAAGTGGGCTGCCCATCCGGATTGGGACCAAGCTGGGACACGATTGGAGTATTGTAACAGTATGGGCTCGCATTCAATTGGCCCAACACCAACTAAGAACGGAGGGGGGAGGCTGACCGTAAGGGACATGAGTATTGAGAAGGAGCCTGTTGTTGGCCTGGGTTTAGAAA
Organism: Arachis ipaensis; assembly: GCF_000816755.2. NCBI lineage: Eukaryota > Viridiplantae > Streptophyta > Magnoliopsida > Fabales > Fabaceae > Arachis > Arachis ipaensis. Next base: position 76,526,429 of record NC_029786.2, on the reverse strand, counting down.
GGAAATGCACTGGAAACAGATGTCTCGGTCTAAGCATGCTGCAAACATGGATAGGAATACCAGATACTTTCATAACATTGCTTCGGCCAGAAGACGGAATAACAGGATTGATGCTCTGATGTTACATGGAAGACTTGTGCGGAATCAGGCGAGAATAAAAGGTGCGATTAGAGGGTTCTACAAGGATTTATATCGACAGGAATATGTTCCGAGGATTGGAATCAGAGATGGGTTAGTAAAGTGTATCCATAGGGATGAGGCTGAAGCTTTAGAAGTGATGCCGACGGATGAGGAAATTAAGGAGGCTGTGTGGGACTGCGAATCTTCCAAGGCCCCAGGGAGTGATGGGTTTAACATGAACTTCATAAAGAAATGTTGGGATGACATTGGGACGGAATTCACTGCTGCGGTAATGGGGTTCTTTCAAAGTGCGAAATTGCCAAAGGATGTCAATGTAACGTGGGTGACACTAGCTCCAAAGATTGAAGGTGCAAAGGAGGTGAAGGATTTTAGGCCGATTAGTATGGTGGGGTGTGTGTACAAAGTGATTTCAATGTCAGCTGAATATAAAAGAACCGCGGATTCGTGATAAAGTGGTAAGTGGACTGGCAATGGAAGTAGGCAATGGTATGCAGACTCGATTTTGGGAAGATAACTGGGTTCAAGGTGGTACTCTGAAAGGAAGTCATCCGAGACTCTACTCTATTTCCAGTCAGCAAGGACTTGTCATCGGGGAGTGTGGTTTTTGGGATGGGCTTGATTGGATTTGGAATTTTCAATGGAGGAGGGCATTGTTCCAATGGGAGCTGGAGCTTGTCAATCAACTGCATGAGAGGTTAAGGCCAGTGAGATTGTCATCAGGTAGGGAGGACAATGTGGTGTGGAAGTTTGAAAATAAAGGTATTTTCTCTACTAGTTCTGTGATCCAGGCTATACAAGCGGAGACATTATCAGCTGAGATAACGAGTTATAGCTTCACAAGTTCCATTTGGAAAGGTTTCGTCCTTTCTATACTCAATAATTTTGCTAAACATATAAAAAAAATGATAAAGGAGGATAAAAAGAAGAATAAATAAAAAAAGAAAACATTGACGATGATATTGAAAAAGCGCACGCACATACAGTAAATATAACTTGGTTGGATTTGCTTTAAAAATCATTTGGCCGCCTAACATTTCTGTTTCACTAAATTATATGAGTAATGCTACGATAAAAGGTGAAATTTTGAAAAATAATAAATTTTTTTATTTTAATAAAAGAATCTAAAAAATTTTATCATGTGCAAAATATATATATATATACTTTATAAATTTAATAAAATTCTTTACCTTTCAACCAATTTTATTTTTCGGCTCAGAAATTCCCCAATAGATTATATATCTTAGCTTGTTGCTATAAATGTCCTCAAACATGAAAAGATTAGAGACTTTAATTGTATAAATAAAAGATTTGAAAGAGTGGAGAGAAAGTGCAAGGTGATTCGAAACATGGGAGACAATGCTGTCCCTACTGTCTGCAATGGAATATGAACGCAAAAGGAGAATATCACAGTTAACATATTCTTCCGTCTTGGTGGTTTCTTTGGTCTCCTTTACATATATGTATATATAGTTTAATTCATTTTTAATGTAATACATTTAACATAGTTCATAAATAATAATCAGACTAATAGATACAGTTCTTTTTCGAATAAATCAATTACTACTATTAATAAAATTTTAGTGTATTCATAATTTTTTAATATTATACTATATGTATTTAAACTTTCAAAATAATC
>NC_029786.2:76523782-76524539 GCF_000816755.2 Arachis ipaensis | reverse complement strand
AAAATACTTTTTATTTAATAAGTTAAATATTTTATTATTAATTATATTTAATTATCTGAATAGTAAAGATAGAAAAAAATAAATGAATATTGCAAGAATGGCCCATATTTTTTAAAATTATTTTCTCAATTTTTTTTTGGGGCAGCTAAGAACGACCCATATTTGATTGGTTGTATATATGTAATTGTAAGAAAAGCGACGGAAGCATGAAGATGCATGGATTTACAGGCACGTACTTTTAATCTCTCTTTATGTTAGGTCGTTTTTATTTGGATAATATTTCAATTACTCTGCAATCTGCATCTATACCTTTCCAAAACCGAATTTAATTAGAGTCTATTGCATGTATATTGATATTGCGGCCGCATATTGGGGCTATGGTTGGTTCTTAAATCTTATTAACATGTGTCCCAAAAATACGTTTTGAGAATAATATTAAATTAAATAGTTGACTAAAAATTATTAAAATATAAGTCTTTTATTTTAAAAAATTCATAAAAGAAGGAAAATAAAAAGAAAAAGAAAGACGATGTTGAGAGAGATATGGAGAGTCCCAATGCAAATGGGTCAAATATATTGTGGTAGGGTTGGTCTCAGCAAACAGGCAGAATATTAATTGTTAATAAATGCTTTATTTACTAGTATAGTGCTCTTTACTGTTTCTAGATAAAAATGTTAAATGGACGTAAACAGAATAAATTGGTAAAGAAGAAAGTTTATTAAAAGAAGAATCTAAATATTTTATGTTTTAAGGCTA
>NC_029786.2:76520219-76523724 GCF_000816755.2 Arachis ipaensis | reverse complement strand
AGTGTATAAAGTTAGGTAGCAAGGTGGTCTTTGAAATTAATCGCTTGTATCGAAAAAATTTTCAAGATAACAATTGTATCATAAATATTTTTAAGAATAAAAAATATTGTACCACATTAGTCCTCTATTTATTTTGTAGAGAATGATTTTTTACAATATACTTTGACATGGTACATTTCTTTTTTGTCGGACTAAACAAAATGACAATGTCGTTTCATCAAACATTTTGTGCCAAACTAAAACTACATTGTTTCGTTTAGTCTAATGTAAAAGAGTATATATTAGGTCATTAACGATGTGACGAGTTATATAATAACTAAATTAAGGGTGGAGATTAATGTAGTGTAATTTTTCAATTTCTAAAACTTTTATAGTGTAATTAAAATCTTAAAAACTTTTTTAGTATACACAGTTAATCACAAAGGCCATTTGAGATTAAACTCCCATACTGAGCATCTCTCTTTTAATGTATACTGACATTATTGCTCTCTTCCAGTTTTTAAGAGGAGTTTTAACTTTTAACAACGAACACCTTGCGCAAAAGCAATTTTAAGATAATAATTTACAATTTTCAAAAATTAAATATTTTAATTTAGATTATTTTTCAATTTTTTTACGTGTTGTATAAAATTTAAATAACCTATTTATTGAGATGGGCCTAAATCTGGCAAATGCTTCAGGTACAAAATACCATACTTCCTTCTTGAGTTCATTCTTCTTTTATCACAAAGGAATTAGTAACCCATCACATGGATGTCTACTGACATTGAATGGCTTGACCACTTCGAAAATTATGCCTCCGCAGCGTCAAACAAATTGGTTCTTGATCTTTTATAAATTTAGAAAAATTAAAATTATATTTGAGTTGGTCGAGTGGTCAACTCACTCATCTGCTTAAGCAAGTGTTGGAGGTTCGAATCTCGCCTTATATATATACCAACTCATTAGCTAGTGACAGACCCTTAAATAGAATTCAGATATGCAATGAATTAATTTTTAACCTATCAAACTAGAAGATACTGTAGTCTACAAAAAAAATATATTAAAAAAGTTAATCTCTCGTAAAATAAACAAACAAATTAATTTCTTATCCTATAAAATTTTAGACAATTTAATTCCCAAATCATATGTATTATATTTTTAAAAATAAAGACTAATTTTTCACTTTTAAAAAAATAATCGAGACTAATTTGTTTTTTTTTTATCATAAGTTAATTTGTCTAATATTCTAATAAAAATAAAAATTTTTTATTTTTATTATTAGAAATTAATTTGTCAAATACAAAAGATATTAGGAGTGCAAGAGAGAGAGTGTAGTGAAAATATTGTAACAGAAAACATAATTTCCAATTTTGGAAAATCAAGGTGGTTATAGTTAGTTCTCTGTATAAAAAGAACTTGTCTAAATTAGAAACTGACTCTTTGTATTGTTGATGAGTGAAAATTAAAGCTTATGGATATCGACAAGTGCACCGGATTGTTCAAGTAATACCACAGTGAGTGAATATCATTCTCACGAGAATCAAAGGATTGAATAAGCAAATATTAGATTAAGTTCCTAATTAGATTAATAAAACCTAATTTGAAGGGGGGCGAGATTTTGTCTTGCTGAGGGCTTGAGATCCTTGAGTGCTTGAATGCTTACGGACAGAGAGCTTGAATGTTGATTTGAGAGAAGACAATGATGGCGAGAGTCAAGGGTTTCGAAGATGCTTATGCTCTTAGAGAAATCAAATATTGTTTACTTATTTTAAAGTTGCAAAGATCTTTCACGACAAATCTTTAGTAACTGATTTTCAATTCCTTCGCTCATCAATTTCTCAAGCATTAATTAGTCGTCAATTAATTAATCAAGAGATTAAGCACAAAAAACTTATTTAGTTTTCTAATAAGATTTAAAAGTAGTCCTTAAGTCGAATTATATGTCGCATATTCAACTTAGTCTTGTCCAGTGAAAACTTTAGAAGAAAAACACAATTTTCGAAAGTTGTTCTAATCCGAATTATATGTCACTTATTCAAAATTAGAGTCATTAAAAATCATGCATGTGTTGCACACTAATTGAACCACTATTCCTAGCCGAATTATTCAAAGAGTCATGTGAAAGAGTTTTCAAACTTTAATTCAAATATCAAATTTTTTAATTATAATACAATAATTCAAAAGAGATTAGCATACCTTTTGATACCACTAATTTGAATGAAGAACGAATAACTCAATCATGAAATAGAATAATACAAAATTTTAAAATAAAATAAATGTAAATTAATAACCCATAGAAAATATAAACAGAGCTCCTAACCCTTTGACAAAGGATTAGTTACCCATGGAAAAGAAAAGAAAATAATGAAAAGAGACTACGGAAGGATTGGTTGTCCTCTCTGTGAACTAGGTTCACTTATTTATATCATAATTCTAGAATTCAAATTCAAACTAATCTTATCTTTCGGATAAAAAGATAAGTTAACCAATTACTGACTTGTTAATTCAAAATTCAAAACAAAAAGTCAAATCAAATCTAATAACCGAATCTCTTTTGTTTTTATAAAGAATTAATCTTCTAGAGTCTTCAACATTTAGAATGTAATTAAGGCCTCTAATGATGTTGATAATTAAACTTGGGCCTTAATTGTATTTTTTGAAAGTAGTAATTATATTAATTCGGACTTGTACTAGAGAAAATTGGGCAAAATACCCAAAAATCATACTCCAGGAGAAACAAATCCGCCGAGCATAGAATAAAGGCCGTCGGGCGTGCTAGGCGTGGAAAGAAAGGCCACCGGGTGTGCATCAAGGCCGCCAGGTGTGGAGTCCTTCCGCCGGGCGTGGGTCCTTCCACTAGGCGTGCTGGGGCGTGAGGTTGGGTCCGCCAGGCGTGCTTCCTTCATCTTTTTTGGGGCACGTTTTTTCTCCTTAAGCCATGCTGTTGCTGTTCTTGAATTTTTTTTCTTTGATTCTTGCATGTTTTTAGTCAAAAAATTCCTGAAAACATAAAAATACCCTTTCAACTCCAAATATTTGATTATTTATTAAATTCTGTTTAAAAAATATAAGAAATTTAATTTAAAACCTATGAAAATAAATAAAAATAAATCCTAAAAATCGTTTAAGATGACGTGTCATCAATTGTACATATTCTGATTACTCTCTATGATTAGTAGTTGCATTGCTCTTTTCCTTATTATTTTTCATTCTTTTTATTTCTTCATAAATAAGAAATCTTCTTTAATTCTTGAACTCTTGCTACTAGCAATTCTAAAACAGTGAAGTTCTTGTCATGGTATCACGAGCTACTCGTGTATGATTCATGGCTTCTCCTACAAATTCTAATAATTCAACCATTAACAGTGCTTTATTACAACTTTCTTGTAATATTCTGGTTTTTGCGTTAGAGTCGAGTATGCGAATTTTACATTTTATTTGCGTAATATTTATGATAAATTTTTCTGCGAGCTTTAAATAATGAATAATAATGTAATATTAATATTATGTTATTATTTAATTT
>NC_029786.2:76515726-76520142 GCF_000816755.2 Arachis ipaensis | reverse complement strand
TAAAAAGTTCAACTTTACTAATGTCATTTATATTAGTAATTTATCCAATCTTTATTCTAATTAAATACCACTATTTGAGATAATTATTTAAATTTTTACCATGCTCAATTACTTTAATTACCTTTTAAGATATTTAAAAATTTAACCTCGCTGACTCAGCAGCTCAAAATCGCAACACGCAGTGCTTAATGCACCACGTGTCACGACGCATGCCTTTCCCAATTAATTAAGTGACATTAGTCACTAATTACACATTATATAAGCACAAATTTTCTCTCTCTATATACCATACAGCCGAAGCCATGCATGGGAGAAAAGGGGGAGGTTTTGTTAATTTTTTATTTTTCGGGCTCGATTTTTTGAGATATGTGACCCCACAAAAATTTTGATCTGATAGAAGTGACCATATCTTCATCCTCTATGCTGTGACATGCATTTTGTTTGGTGAAATTACAAAGTAGAGCTTTCCCTGCCAGGAACCAGTTCGGCCGAATCAAAGGAGGAGAGGAACCACCAAGTTCTCGACGTGTCAATCTCCACTGTGTTGGCACCAAGGAGAAAAATATAGTGCGTTGGATCTGAACTTTGTGCAGAAAACAACTGCTCAGATCAAGAAGATTCACGAGAAGATTCAGATGGCACAGAGTCGACAAAAGAGCTATGCCGATACTAGATGTATGTAAGCCTTTAGAATTTGGGGAGAGTGAACATATTTTCTTAAAAGCGGGTCCAAGCACTGGTATGGGTTGCACCCTTAGAACCAAGAAGCTAAACCCTAGGTACGTTGGTCCTTTTCAAATCCTTAGGAGAGTCAGTCCAGTCGCGTATCAAATTGCTCTTCCACAATTCCTATCCAACCTTCATTATGTTTTCCATGTCTCTCATCTTAAAAAATATAATTCCGACGAGAGTTATGTCTTGCGATCTGAGACAGTACAATTACGAAACGATCTAACATACCCGGTAACCCCGCAACAAGGCAAAACAGTTTCTTTGGTGAAAATAGCATGGGAATGCAACGCTGAAGCTGGGCATACCTGCGAGCTAGAAGACGAGATATGAGCAGACTATCCTCACCTATTTAAAGGTAAAAAAAAATTTTGAGTGCAAAATTTTCTTTAAGAACGGTAGAATGTAACATCCTAGTTTTCGCGTTATAGTCGCATATGCGAGTTTTACGTTTTGTTCACATAACGTCTATGATAAGTTTTTCTACGATCTTTAAATAAAATGAATAATAATGTAATGTTAATATTATGTTATTATTTAATTTTATTTGACGAAGGATGGTCACTTGATATTGGGTCCGGAAGATTTAAAAAGCTTGGCTTTACTAATGTCATTTATATTAGTAATTTATCCAATCTTTATTCTAATTAAATACCACCACTTGAGATAATTATTTGAGTTTTTACCATGCCCAATTATCTTAATTACCTTCCAAGATATTTAAAAATTTAACCTCGCTAACTCAGTAGCTCAAAATTGCGACACGCAACACTTAATGCGCCACGTGTCGCGACGCATGCATTCCCATTTAATTAAGGGACATTAGTCAATAATTACATATTATATAAGCACAAACTCTCTCTCTCTCTTTCTCTCTCTCTCTCTCTCTCTCTCTCTACCATACAGCATGGGAGAAATGTAACACCTTAACTTTTAACACCTCATTATTGTACTAAAAGCTTAGGCGTTACTTACCTCTAACCTTTTTTATTTTATACTATCTTTATTTAATATTGAACCTTCGCAAATACGAATCGGAATTTTAATCAAGAAAATGGAAGGTCTTTACTTTAAAACTCTTAATCACAAAAATGTATATACTCACATAGCAATATATACATAGACTTATTCCAAGATTTTCAAATACAAGTCCTACCCCCTCTAAAAGTCAAAGACAATAAATGGCGAGGGAAAATTCTAAAACTAAACCAAATACAGAAAATACAGATAGATATGTACATAAGACTCTAATGTTCAGTCGCGGCTCCGCGCCAAGGATTCCTAAACCTGTTGCTGAAAAGAAAATCTGTAGGGGGTGAGAACTTCGTCCTCGCAGGTTCTCAGTAGGGACAGTGAATGCCGTGAGAGTAAGGAAATAAGTTCCAAATAATTGCTTTATAATTTTAAATTAATTACCATTAGAATTCATCAAAACTTACTTTAAACAAATCCCAGTTACGTCACTCAATTTTTGAGTTACAGTAATCAGTTCTTGGATATCTTAATCCTTGACATATACAGGAACCAACAAGCATAAACAGACACGCAATACAAGAACATAAACAGTTCACATATAAACTAAGTACAAAGAATTCACAAACAATGCAGCATAGCACACAAAACACTCAAGCAATTCATACGAGTGCACATCATGAATGCCTTTCCTATGCAGGCCATGAGCTCATGCGTCGGTTGTCTACTTGCAACCTGACATTACTCGGGGCGAACCCTAAAAATGGTCTCTTTACTGTGTCAATTAGGCACAATTATCATCATGGGCGAACCCATCTCAGTTGGGATATCTTGGTATCACGGTAAGAGATAGGCTATCAATTAGGCGAACATTCCCGCATTAGCAACCTTAGGCTATCAATTAGGTGGGCACTTTCGCATTAGCAATTTGGCTCGAAGCCCATTCAACATATATTATGCTATCAGTTAGGCGGACATTCCCGCATTAGCAATCTTAGGCTATCAGTCAGGCGGGCACTTCCGCATTAGCACTTTGGTACAAAGCTCATTCAATCATACTCTTTTCATTCTTTCTCTTTATATACACGCACCTCCGCATCACCTACATTATTAAACATACCTCCCCATTATCGCTTAATTGCACATACCTCTGCATCACCAAATAATCAATCACTCTTACCTCCACATCACCACATAGGTATACTTTCAGCCTTAGCATTAAAACCTTTAATTTCTAAATACCCAAACTTCTTTAACTTTCAATCAAGATAAAAGTCACTTTAATACATAAACCGAACTCAATTCCTAATTTAAAACAAGAATCCTTTCTCGATAGGGTAAATTTGAAACATAGCACTTTTTTTGATAAACTGGAAACCAAATAGAATGGGTTTTGAATTAAATTTTCTTTTAAATAATGCTTTAAACAAGCCTCGAAATTTTATAAAAAATTTTACAGCATTTCTTCTAAAATCCGGACTTTGCCACCCTGTAAGGGTTCCTGCCAAACCATCTTCAATTCTCAAAAACCCCTTCTTGATAATTCAAACAAATCAAATTCAATGTTATAAATCCATTTTCAATTCTCAAATGAGTTCCAATAAGTCAAATTTTTAATACAAAACCCTTTTCTCAAATATGAGTAAATATGTAAACCAAATCTTTTTATAACATTGAGTCATTTTTCAAAATAAGCTTGTAAATCAAGTTTCTAAAATAAAATCATCTTTTTGTATATTTTACAAAAATTTGGCAGAACCTCTCCTTGAAATAGACTTCACCACCCTTATGGGCTCCCTCACTTTCATCATTTCTTAACTTATCTCCATCCATACACTATTCTCAATTCTTACATCATTTTACCAAAACATACACATAATTTATTCACAGCCACAGTTTTAACAACTCTCATCACAACGAGCTATAAATCAGAATCTTTAGCCTTTCCAAACATTCAGAAAATCAAACACGTATTCATCAAATTCAATTATTTTCATAGTCACAAATCCAACACAAATTTATCATTCGACCAGTCTAGACAGTCATAAATATTTGCAATTATTCATTAAACTTTTGAACATTCATAAATTAAAAACTTATAATTTTAAAAACGAACCCCCTACCTCCGTACGAAATCAAAGTCAACGAAAACAGATAAACTTTTTTATCAGGTTGCTGAAGAAGAAAATATCAAAAATCACATGTGCCTCCTAAAATTTCAATTGGCCAAACTCAAAGGAAAAAGGAGTTACGTCACCGTCAATTTCTACCGGACAAAGGTAACGCCAACGTGTAGAAGAAGAGGATACGAATATTTTTATCGGATTAAATTTTTTATTGGAGTTACGGATCTCAAGAAATCGAAATTGGAAAATTATATTTCCATGAAGTTCACGCGCTCTCTCTCTTAGTTTTCTTTCTTTTCTTTCTACAAATGCAGGTTCGGTGATGCATGAGGAACAAAACAAAGATGATTAATGATGAGTGGTGTTTAGGCTTATAGGTATCAAGGTTAGGAAAATAAAAAAAACGTGTCATGGTGATATATGTATAAAGGAAACGTGCGTGTATAAGAATTATATATATGTATATAAGCATGCAGTCATGTTATTTCATTCCTGTTTTTGTTTCCTTAAGGCTTCCGCCAAAATGTTTTTGAAATAAATAAATAATAATATAATTTAGTAATGATAATAATTGAATAATATTAAGTAA
>NC_029786.2:76487674-76514830 GCF_000816755.2 Arachis ipaensis | reverse complement strand
TTAATAATTCCAAATTAAATTAATACTGAATAAGATAATTTAAATTTAATAAATAATGTTTTATAAAATTATTTGTTTTTTAATTTAACTAAAAATAACAATAATAATAATAATGATAATATAAAATTTTTATTTAATTATTTTTGTTAAAAAATAATTTTTTAAAAACAAAATCTCAATATATTAAAATAACTCATAAATAGTTAATTATTTAATATTCAAAAATTTAGATCGTTATATTTTACTCACCTTACAAAAATTTTTGCCTTCAAAAATTGATCTAGGATGAAAAAGGTTCATATAAACTCCATTTTCAAAAACATCAAAGAAAAGGAATAGGAAGGTTTGACAAGTTCAGTTTTTCAAAAGTGAAAGAAATCGTATCTTATGAGCGTAACCGAAAAAGTGCAGTGTGCTGCAGAAATACAGAAATTTGGAAATATATTTAAAATTAGGCTCTAACAAGAATATGTATGAATGGTAAAATATGGTTGGAATATAAATCAATCATATCCCAAGAAAGAAATTCGAAACAAAAAATTTCACTCCAAGCAATCATGGAAGAGGTCCACATTAGCACGAATAAAGATTATGATTCAAAATTGAGCTATCTTCGTAATTTCTAACGTTTCCAAATCTCGTGATCCACCTTATCTAGTACTTCTATTTCGTCTATGACAACCCATTAGTGTTTCCATATACATTAATCATTAGTATTAAGTTGGCCAGACTTAATACCATGAGGTGTGCAATGGTAAGCTAACAGTATTAATCAATAGACAGTCATGCATATAAAATCTAACTCTCATCATTAGGACAAGTCCTATCGCATGACAGACACTTAGAGTATGCAGTGAAGCATAGTCAGTTCATTCCCAAGGCTCTAACCGGAACGAACTGCTCTGGTACCAAAATGTAGCGCCCTAACTTTTAGCACCTCATGATTGTACTAAAAGCTTAGGCGTTACTTACCTCTGATCCTTTTTATTTTATACTATCTTTATTTAATATTGAGCCTTCGTGAATATGAATCGGAATTTTAATCAAGAAAATGAAAGGTCTTTACTTTAAAATCCTTAATCACAAAAATGTATATACTCACATAGCAATATATACATAGACTTATTTCAAGATTCTCAAATACAAGTCCTAGCCCTCTAAAAGTCAAAGGCAATAAATGGTGAGGAAATTTCTAAAACTAAACCAAATACAGAAAATACAGATACATATGTACATAAGACTCTGATGTTCAGTCGCAGCTTCACGCCAAGAATTCCTGAACCTGTTGCTGAAAAGAAAATCTGTAGGGGTGAAAACTTCATCCTCGCAGGTTTTCAGTAGGGACAGTGAATGCCGTAAGAGTAAGAAAATAAGTTGCAAATAATTGCTTTATAATTTTAAATTAATTACCATTAGAATTCATCAAAACTTACTTTAAACAAATCCCAGTTACGTCACTCAGTTTTTGAGTTACAGTAATCAGTTCTTGGATATCTTAATCCTTGACATATACAGAAACCAACAAGCATAAATAGACAGGCAATACAAGCACATAAATAGTTCACACATAAACTAAGTACAAGGAATTCACAAATAATGCATCATAGCACACAGAACACTCAAGCAATTCATACGAGTGCACATGATGAATGCCTTTCCTATGCAGATCATGAGCTCATGCGTCGGTTGTCTACCCGCAACCCGATGTTACTCGGGGTGAACCTCAAATATGGTCTCTTTACCGTGTCAATTAGGCACAATTATCATCATGGGTGAATCTATCTCAGTTAGGATATCTTGGCATCACGGTAAGAGACAGGCTATCAATTAGGCGAACATTCCCGCATTAGCAACCTTAGGCTATCGGTTAGGTAAGCACTTTTGGATTAGCAATTTGACACAAAATCCATTCAACATACATTATGCTATCAGTTAGGCGGATATTCCCGCATTAGCAATCTTAGGCTATCAGTCAGGCGGGTACTTCCGCATTAGCATTTTGGCACAAAGCCCATTCAATCATACTCTTTTCATTCTTTCTCTTTATTATGCCTCCACATCACCAATTACATACACGCACCTCCGCATCCCCTACATTATTAAACATACATCCGCATCACTGCTTAATTGCACATACCTCTGTATCACCAAATAATCAATCACTCTTACCTCTACATCACCATATAGGTATACTTTCAACCTTAGCATTAAAACCTTTAATTTCTAAATACCCAAATTTTTTTATCAAGATAAAAGTCACTTTAATACATAAACCGAACTCAATTCCAAATTTAAAACAAGAATCCTTTCTCAATATGGTAAATTTGAAACATAGCACTTTTCTTGATAAAATGGAAACCAAATAGAATGAGTTTTAAATCAAATTTTCTTTTAAATAACGCTTTAAACAATCTTCGGAATTTTATAAAAATTTCTAAAGCATTTCCTCTAAAATTCGGACTTTGCCATCCTTCAAGGGTTCCTACTAAACTATCTTCAATTCTCAAAAACCCCTTCTTGATAATTTAAACAAATCAAATTTAATATTATAACTCCATTTTCAATTCTCAAATATTACTTTCAATAAATCAAATTTTTAGTACAAAAATTCTTTTCTCAATTATGAGTAAATATGTAAACCAAATCTTTTTTCTAACATAGAGTCATTTTTCAAAATAAGCTTGTAAATCAGGTTTCCAAAATAAAATTATCTTTTCGTATATTTTACAAAATTTGACAGAACCTCTCCTTGAAATAGACTTCACCACCCTCATGGGTTCCCTCACTTTCATCATTCCTTAACTTATCTTCATACATACACTTTTCTCAATTCTTACATCATTTTACCAAAACATACACATAATTTATTCACAACCACAGTTTCGACAACTCTCATCACAACCAGCTATAAATCAGAATCTTTAGCATTCTCAAACATTCAGGAAATCAAACACGTATTCATCAAATTCAATTATTTTCACAGTCACAAATCTAACACAAATTCGTCATTCGACCAGTCCGGACAGTCATAAATTATTTGCAATTACTCATTAAACTTTTGAGCATTCAAAAATTAAAAACTTTTAATTTTAAAAACAAATCTCCTACCTCCGTACGAAATCAAAGTCAACAAAAATAGAGAAGCTTTTTGACCGAGCTGCTGAAGAAAAAAATGTCAGAAATCGCCTGTGCCTCCTAGAACTCCAATTGACCGAACTCAAAGGGAAGAGGAGTTACGTCACTGTCAATTAATACCGAACAAAAGTAACGCCAATGTGTAGAAAAAGAGGATACGAACACTTTTATCGGATTATATTTTTTATTCGAGTTACAGATCTCAAAAAATCAAAATCGGAAGTTTATATTTCCATGAAGTTCACGCGCTCTCTATTAGTTTTTCTTTCTTTTCTTTCTCCAAATGCAGGTTCGGTGATACATGAGGATCAAAACAAAGATGATTAATGATGAGTGGTGTTTAGGCTTATAGGTGTCAAGGTTAGGAAAATAAAAGAAGCATGTGTCATGGTGATATACGTATAAAGGAAACATGTATAAGAATTATACATATGTATATAAGCATGTAGGCATGTTATTTCATTCCTGTTTTTGTTTCCTTAAGGCTTCGGCCAAAATGTTTTTGAAATAAATAAATAATAATATAATTTAGTAATGATAAATATATTATAATGATTCATAAATAGCTAATTATTTAATTTTAAAAAATCCGGGTTGTTATAAGAAAATGGGAGGTTTTGTTAATTTTCTAACTTTCTGAGCTCGATTTTTTTAGATTCGTGACCTCCATAAAAATTCAGATTCGAAAGAAGTGACCGTATCTTCATCCTCTACGCAGTGACATGCATTTTGTTCGGTGAAATCGCGAAGTGGAGCTATCCCTGCCAAAAACCAGTTCTGCCAAACCAATGGACGGGAGGAACCATCGAGTTTTTGACGTTTTTGCTCCATTTGACCGATCAGAAATTTTTTCCGATATCTTGTGTGTGTTCTACGCTTCAAAAAGGTAGGGTTTGACTCTATAATCGGTTAAAATTATGAATGAATTGATATATGTGGTTGGATTGTTATTTGTTGATGTCTGTTGCTCAAATCTGTGATTGTTAGCTATTGAAAATTTAGCTGAGTTGCTGCTAGATTTGTTGTTGTCTTTCGACCATAATGAGAAATAAGGCATTGAGATATTGTTGTTGAATAACTGGCTGAAATCTGAATTATATGATAGTATATAATTGAGTTCTGATGGTTGAATTTTGATTTGGAATAAATTATAACTAAATGAGTAATTCGAACAGAGGTTTCGAGTAAAAAGGAACAGAGACTTGGCTTTTGAAAAAGATTTAATGAATAAAATTATTTATTTATAAATATATGAATTTTATTGAAATTAATTGAATTTATAAATATATGAATTTTATTGAAATTAATTGAGTTTGAATTTTGAAGAAAAATAATGTGTTACAATAAAGGGTTTAAAGCGGAAGAGGATTTTAGGAATAATATGATTTTAATTGAACGAAAATGATTTTATTTTAAAAATGGAAGAATTGTACCCAATTTACTTATTTTTAATGAAATTTTGGATGTTTGAAAGTTTATAAAATATTTTGAATAATTTATAAAGTAACTAGTGAAAATTGGGTCTATTTTATAAAAGTTTAGAGTTATTTAGAGTAATTTTAAAGTATGTTAATTTAATTAATGTAGCTTGTAGAATATGCGATTTTTTAAAGTTTAAGCATATTTATGTATTTTATTTCCGTGGGCGTATTTACGCATATTTTTAAAAGTATTTATAGAATTTAAAAATAACTCTGAGATATTTGGAAAAGTGATTCTAAAGATAAATCTCATGACCCGCTCTGTTTCAGTTTATTATTTTGGAGAAATTGTGGTATAAGAATTATTATCTCTTGAATGGTATTTGATTATGTGATGAGATTATTGAAGTTTAGAAAAGCAACACCAAGACTCTTCTTGTCATCGATTTATCCGGCGAATTGCCGAAAAGCGTACGACAGTTATAGCCCAAGAATGTGATCCGTCACTTTAATCGTGGGAGCAGTACAAACGCTATAGCCCAAGAGCGTGTGGGCACTATAACCCAAGAGTATACCGGACACTATACCCCGAAGCGATGGCAACGAGAGAAACGTCTATAAGGATATAATGCCGAGCGCAGGTCGTAAACTGACGGATGAGCTCATTACCTACACTAGGGCTAGACATGCATTATACTTGTTTGCACATATTTCTTGTGCGTTTTGAGTTCGTTCTTGTGGTTGTATGTTATGTGTTGTTTGCTCTTGATTGTTATTTGTACTATGTTCCTTTGTTTTGGTCTGATTGATCTAGGACACATGACCGATATATATAAAAGCAACTTAACTTGTTTCACCCCGATCCTACTAAGAACTCCCGAGTTCTTACCCCCTATCTTCCTACCCCCTTCAGGTCGAGATGGGTGTCATTTTCTATGAGCTTGTGCAGCCTTATGTGTACGAGGATCTTGTCCATCATAGCTTCTATATGGTGGCCGTGGAGCCTCGAGTCCGTAAGTACGTAGTTAGAGATCATCCTTTTCAACACTCACTAGCTTCACCCCCTCTTTGATCATGATGCATCGTATACTTTTCTGCTGTTGTGGTTACATCCTGATTCTGTCCACCATCCTTTTAAATTCATGCATGGAGGTCCTGTTCCATCACAACAAGATGGTCAGGTGGTGCCTGAGTCTGGCCCTTTCATCGATGACTACATCCCTGAGTCTTCTCCAGTGGATTTGGATATGTCAATAGAGTCTCTTTCTACTCACTCCTCTGGCCTTTTTACCATAGATCCTATTGGGACTTCAGCCGTATCTTTTGGTCAGCCTTCAACAGTTGCGCAAGTTTCTCCTAGTGGTTCAGCTTCTGTAGGCGAAAGCAGTGATGGTAGTCTGCAGAGTACATCAGAGGTCATCATTATTTCTGACGACAAGGATATCGAGGAGATAGAGATTGCGGATCTGACTTCTGAGGACGATGAGGACAAAGAGTAGGTAGCGACATCAGCATCTTCTTTTGGCATCTCTCCAATTTAGTATCCTTTTTAGACTCTCATTTTTGTTTCTCGAGAGACAAGGTTAGAAGACTAGGCTAGTCTGGGCATCAGATTAGGGGCTTCCTATATGGGCCAGACCCGGAGATGTTTTGACTTGTATATACGTATATAACTGAGAAGGAGTAATTAACTTTTCATCTTTTGGGTGCTGTATATATTTATATATTATAGTTTACTATCCTGTTTGTGTATGTATTTGTTTATCATTTTGGTTGTGATTTTATTTTCTTTAAGGAAGGCTTTTCATAAAAATCGAGTTCTGTGAACCCGATTACATGCTTGATATTATTAATAATAGTGTCAGTGTAACTTCAAGTTGGTAACACTTGATGTTTCGGTATGAGCATGCCATACAGAAAATTGGGTCATTACACTTCTTCTTTTACTCTCAAATAATTTCAAAATCCTATAAAAAAATAAAGCTCATCAGAAATATCACAAAATGTGGCAACAACAGGTGTTGACAGCCATTCGAGGCCAGGATCTTGAAACTCATCTTTACAAAGATTCTATACCTCCAAGAGTTGCCAATGAAGCTTATCGTCTCTGTGGAATAGAACCAAAATCATACAGACAATGGTGTCAAGAAGATTACAATATTATTTCTTTTCTATATGCCTCAATGAATCCAATCTTTGAAAACAAAATGGTGGGATGCACTTTTGTAATCAAATCATGGATCGAATTGAAGAATACTCCATACAATCCACCAAATACAAGGTAAAATAACTAAAAGCTCATTTCAAAACAATCAAGAAACAAGGGATATCTGCATCTGATTTTATCTTCAAGATCAAACAAGTTCCTGGTAATCTTGCTGCTCTTGGAAGTGCTTTAACCACTAATGGACATATTGAATTCCTTCTTGATGGCCTTAATCCTGAATATCATAGACTTCTTACAGCATTGAGAGCTAAGCCAGAAATATATTCTTTGTGTGAAATTGAGAATGTAATTCTTATGCATGATGTATGTTAGAATAATTTCGTGCATTACAAAATTTACTCCCTCAAAATCATTTTACCCAAAGTAAACTCTCAAACTCATTTAACTTTGGAAGAGGTAACTTCAATTGAAAAGGGAAGGGTGGAAGATCGGTAGAGCTCCAAGAAATTTCTTCGAAAACCAAAGACCGCAATAGCAAGTTTGTTGTACATTTGGATGTAACACCCTACCACACAGAACCTTATGCTCGAGTCATAAAGCAGAAGTGGCAAGGTATTACGGCCTTTAAAAGAAAATATGTATATAGATATAGTTGAAAGAAATACGTATCTAGGAGCCTTGAAGAAAAGGAACTTAAGCAAAATCGTAAAACGAAAAACGCAAGGTACGAAGATCGAAACGAGAAGAAAGTTATATGTACATATAAAGGTCAGAATTCCAAAATACAGATAATCAAGCTCTTAACTCAACCTGCGAAGCAAAGGTCGGCCAAAGTTATATATATATAACTAAAAAAAATAAGACATAGAATTTCCAAGGACTCCAACTTTACCTGCACAGGAACTTCAGAAACTCAGCGAGCTGTCTCTCAATCCTGCATCTAAAAAAAAGCAATATTGTATGGGATGAGAATCGAGAGTTCTCAGTATGGTTAAGGTGCCCACATACATAATACATATGGTCCAAAAAATCAGAGGCATTCCTAGAACTTCCACACTCAGATTTAAATCTTAAAGACCTAATTAAACTAGGATTCAGGTGAGTTATCTAGGGTACTCAGGCTCTAACTGAATCTAACCTAACACCTCACTTTCTCTGTCTATTCTAACCATCTGAAACACCGTGGAACAACCCTCAGTGTCAAGTTGACTGGGAGTGAGCCGAGCTGACGCAAGCTAGACTAAGTTCAAGCTCGGCTCAAAAAAATTGAGCTTGCCTCACAGCTCAGCTCATTAACAATCGAGCCTATTTCTTAAGCTCAAGCTTGGCTCACTGAAAGCTCACGAGCTGACTCGAGCTTACGAGCTGGCTTAAATAATAGGAACATAATCTATAATTCTATATCAATAAATTATAATTTTTTATATATTAAAAAATATTAATTTTATATATTTGCATATATTAATTATGAATTTTTTATTTATGTCCTACATCAAAATCATATAAAAAATAATTATAAAATTTTAAATAAGAACATTAATATATATAAAATTATATATTACTATTTTATATGTATGTATATATATATATATATATATATAATCGAGCCAGCTCACGAGCTAATGAGCTAAGCTTATCCAAGCTCAAGCTCGGCTCATGTAAATTATGAGTTTAATTCCAAGCTCAAGCTCAGCTCATCAACTCACGAACTCAGCTTATCGAGCTATTAACGAATCGAGCTCGAGTTGGCTCATGAGCTGGCTTGACTCACTTCCAGCCCTAGCGTCAACTCCACCAGCATGAGGGATATCTCAGATGCATGCACAAATAAGACAAACAAGTAAAACATAGCTAGATTACAAGTACAGCAAATAGAATATTTAGCAATTAAGAAGTATAATCAGATAGGCACACCAAAACAAGCACACTCAATCAAAACACACAAATGCATATGATGTATGCCTGTTCTATGACTGATAAGTCTCATCTATCGGTTGCATAGTCAACTTGACATGTTTGGTAGCTAACCCAGGCAACATCCTCTTGAAAACTGGTGAGCGGTACAGTACCACGATCCTCACTAAGTGAGCGGTAAACCACCTTGATCCCCACCATCTGCGAGCGGTACACCACCACAATCCCCTCAGATGTTTTCAATTGAAAAAGAACAAACTCGTGGGCAGTACAAAACCACGATCCCTACTACCTATGAGCGGTACACCACCCCAATCCTTACAGACATCACTACACTGGGCAAGCGGTACACCACCACGATCCTTGCCAGGTCTATAATTTACAATTTCATAACTTGCTGGCAGTAAACCAACACAATCCCCACAATCATGTTTCAGTCAAGTTCATTCTCATCATCAAACACATCTTAACTCAGCCACATTTCATTATTATTATCATTATCTTCATCATTTGCTTCTTATTCAACATTTCCAACCCCTGATCACCTAATTATCACTTCATAAAATCCTTCCTAATATCCCCCCAACTTTTTTAACACATTCACTTTTGTTCTAAGGCTTAAAAGCTCACTAATGGATCTCAAACGAGTGCAAAGGAGGTTTGGAAAGCTAAAGAATTAGTTTAGACTTGAAAAATACAACTTTTACAAAGCAGCAGGTTCATGCGTACGCATACCATTCGTGCGTACGCCCAATTGCAAAAATTAGCCAAGTTGCGGACGTAGCTATGTCTTGCGTACGCGAGTATCCCAAACATCAGGGAATACTCATGTCGCGTGCATGCCTTGCGTACACGAGCCCTGTTTCCTTTAAAAGCTGTAGAAAACCATATTTTTACATCGAACTTCGAACGTGTATAAATTTTTTATTTTAAAAAATTTTTCATCCGTTCTTCGAACGGCATAAACTTCACGGACCTAATTTTTGTTTAAAGTAAGTTTAACACAAATTAAGGGTCCGAAAGTTGAGTTATGGCTCGCCAAAGTTGGTCAAAAATCACCGTTTTGTTAAAATTACCAACATTCCTATGCTTTCCAAATCATGAATTCTATATCATAATTTTGCAATCAAATAGCTCCAAAATCATATTTACATATATACATACACTTCTTATCATCAATTTATATAGATCTCATCAATACACTCAAAATCTTCAATCTAAACACAAAAATTATTCAACATATTTCGGGTTGGGATCGTTCTTTGCTAGTGGCCTCCGCTCCTCCGCATTGGTGGATTCCTCTGCCTCTGCCACCAGCTCTGCTAATCCCCAGTAAGTTGTCAACTTGTGGGAGGAGGTGCAGAAGCTAACATAGGAGCTTCACTAGCAGGTGGAGTAGTCTGAGTAGAGGTATCGATAGAGTCTTACACACGTTGCCGTCAACTCGGACCTGACGGAGAAGTTTGAGCAGCTCGATTGGTTGTGTCAGCAGATGGAAGAGTACAACCAGCAGATGTGCACTGGAGGCAGCAGTGTTGCTAGTTCCAGTGACGCTGCTAGTTCCAGCAGCAATGCTGCTGGTGGGCACCGATGACAACATCTACTCGGCCGCCTTAGCAGGGGGACCACACTGCCGCCGCTGACGACAACGAAGATTACCAAGATATATAGGGCTTAGGTTTTTATGCATTTTTGTTTGTATACTTCATTATATTCTACATTTATGACATTTTATTGTATTTACACTATTTATTTTTTAATAAAATAATTTGTTGATTTTTGGCAACTTTAAATTTCTACTAATAATTTTGTTAACAAGAGTCTACTAATTGTGGCTTAGCTGTGCCAACAAATTTAAAAAATAAAATTACCATTACTGTTGGATTTACCGTCGGATAACTTGGTGCCTAAACACGTGAAACGGCGCCAAAGTTACCGTCAGATGTATCCGACGGTTACCATTAATAGAATCTCGCCAAATCCATTGAAAAGACCAATGAAAAATACACCAGTAATTAGCGTCAGACAAAATAAATCAGCAGGTAAGCAGTTTTCTGGCAACGTTTATACCATTAATCCAAGGATGATGATAAATTCGACGATAATCTTTTTAGCGGGGATGTATTTGATTAATCGGATGATAACTCCGACAGTACTCAACGTTTTTCTTGTAGTGAGGTAAGGTGTAATTTAGAGTTTATTCTAAGGTGGAAGAATTATATATATACACACAATTCTAGAGTAATTTAGTTGTTGGAAAATTTTATTTGAGTTTAATGAATGAGTTTCTTTCAATTGCATTGAATTTATATCGCTCATTTTTGTTATGTCTGTTGTTAATTTTGTGATATTAGAATTAGATTTTAATTAATGGCAATGTTGAGTTTTACTTATTCCTTTCAAATTAATTTTTGAATTAGTTTCACCTTGTGAATTTAATAAGTTCTATTTTTTTATCAGGACGATTTTATTTTCTCTGAGATCAATTGGAGTTCGTTTCTTTCATAGTTTGTGATATCATATTCCAAGTTAATTTTATATCTTTGAATATAATGAGTTTTTTAAGTTTTATGCAAGACTTACTTTCCCTAAGATATAGTTTTAAGATGAAAGTGAGAGAAGGTTGCCTAGTGGTGCCTTCTCAAAACCCTTATTTGCTGAAAAATTGCTGAGTAAAAAGTGGTTGTGCACTAGAACGGATAGGAATTGATGTTTGCTTAAATGTGTGCTTGTTTTAAGTAATAGTTGATAAATTTTTTTGGTTGAGGTATCAGAATTAAGGAAAAACTCTGCTAAATTTTTATTAAAACCCATGTTTGGTTTGTTAAAAAAATAAAAATTAAATTTGGAGGAAGCTTCTAATTATGGATGAAACTTTGCCAAAATTTTCAAAAAATTTAATATAATTGAATGATGAAATTGAAAACAAAAGTCTATTTAGCATTGAATGAATAATAGTCATGAAATTCAAAATGTTGTATTAATAGGTACAAAATGAATAATATATAATTAAGAACTACTTTTTTTATCTATAAATTCTTAAAATCTTTCTCTTTGCAAACATGGCGATAGGCAGAAGTGTCATGAATCGACATCGTGATCGGGTTAAAGGGAGGGTGTCTAATAGTACACTAGGGACTTCTTAGTCATCGCCCTCTACGACGACCACCCCTGGGACATCACGGGCAATAGGTGCCCAGGATCAGCCATTCATCATGGTCCCTAACCCCAACCACATGGTTCCTTTTGCTGGGCCATCCCCGCCACCAAGAAGTCGTTCGGGTACTTCACTAGAGTGGACTCCTCCACCACCTTCGTCCGCTTAGCAGCCTACTACTTCAATAACGACGCCACCTCCAGGGACAGACACCACAATGCTGGAATTCTCTCATGGATCCTAGCCAGATGCCCCTCCACCACCACTCGTCATATGGATGACGATTTGACCTGATAGTTTGATGGCGTGAGTACTATTTTAATGTGTTTTAAATGCAATTTATTTTGATAATCTTAAGTTTTTTGTTGATAGGTTTGTGCCAAACAACAATGCATGTTCAGAAGAGTGTACCAATGTCATTAAATTGATGTATGGTAACCCATGGCTAAGCTGTAAAAAGATCCCTGCTGAGATTAGAGAGCAATGGTTTTAGAAGTAGGCGATATATACTCAACATATTCAAACTTTAGCTAATTTATATCTTCTATTTTGTTTAATTATGTATTTAATTTCGATTTACTAGTGCTAAATGTTTCTTTATGCGGGAAAAATTTATATGAAAGAAAACTCACGATGCCATGATCAGGAAGATCTTCTACCATCGGATGGTTAGGTGGCTTCAGCAGATGATGCATGATATACGTGAGAGGCATGACCACTCACTCAGTGGCTCCGTCCAGACGTCAAGAAGGCATTGGACATCCATTGGGAGACTGATGAGGGGTTTATGCGTCGCCATCTCACAAATAGAGCTAAGAGGGCATCAGTCAGATCGTCGAAGTATACCGGTGGTTCAACGACTTTCATGAAGACAAAGGCCAGTCTGGTATGTAACTTGTTTCATTTTGTTATTAAATTTGTTTTGTCTTTGACATATCATATCATTATTACTTGATTTAACATATTGTTTCACTTTGTGTAGTCTAAGACGTTAGATCGTGATGCGACTATGAAGGAGACCTTCAAGTATACTCACACTTTAAAGGAGAACAATGAGAGATTCGCCGATCAGCGGTCTGCAAATCATTATGTGAGTAAACATTATGTGATATAAAGTTTTCAATTAACTATCATTCTAATCATAAGATGTGTTACACAGGAGTCCTACATGCAGAGATTGGAGGATGCAACCTAGCAATCTTAGCATACTGGAGAGGACAGCAACAAATCTGCTAATTCATCAATCCTGATAAAATTTGGCGCAAGAACATATCTGAGCCATACAAGAATCCCGACTACGAGCTCGGATTATTCTTTGCCAACAACCTTCGTATATCCACATTGAGGGCTTCATCCACCTTTACTAGCAGCCCTGTCAATCCCGAGGATAGTATCGATTTGAGGGATCAGGTGCAGAATCTTACCCAAAGCCTTCACCAACAGGCTCAGCAGCTGCAACAGTCTGAGGAGAGGTATAATGAGATCCTTGCACGCATGTCAGACACAAATTCCCTCAAGCTGGTACTTAGGCAGAAGCTGGAGCAGATTCAGCAGATGCTATAACAGATGGGGCTGTATCACGAGTAGAAACGCGCTGCTGGTGGTAGCGGCACGACTGGAGGGGCACCGACATCACCACTTGGACCGCCGCCTCAGCAAGACTAGGGGGATGATGATGATGACTATCAGGATCCATAGTGATTAAAGTTTTGTTCTAGACTATTTGATTGAATCTTATTTAATTTTGACCTTTTATTCTGTACGTACACTTGATATTTAATAAAATTCTTATTTGATTTCTATTATTTAGAATTTGACTACTAATTATGTTAAAAAATAAAAAAATAAAAAAATTGAATTCAATTTTGATTCTAATTAGACTTCTTATCTTTAGTTTAAATCAAGTTTGAACTAATCTATGAACTTCCATTATATTTAGATTTTTTAGAAAGTTCAGCAGAATTTCATCTATAATGAAAGACGCCTGAAACTCTATCATTCAACAATTCACTTTAACAATTCACAAACAAACCAACATGGCATTATATCACTACATACGTAGCAAAAACTAAATCGTCACAAATATTAGCATCTCAAGCAATCCACTATCATAAATTATACTTAATGAATTATGCCAAACAAATTCAAATATTCTAAATCACATGGTAACTACAACATCAAATTTAAAATAAAAAATAGTCATAGAGATATCTTGTTGTACACTTGGCATGCAAAGACATAAACAACAAGAGAGCACAAACAAGCATTCTTTTTTCATCAATTCACACAAATCAGCATATACAACACAAAATTAGTAGCAATATCCATCAATAATTAGGAATTCTCAAACATTTTTAGCAGTTTAAACCTACTAATCTAAATCAAAACTATCTTAACAACCTAAATCCACTAAAACCAAAAAATTAAATCTAACTAAATTAAACTAACTAACTAAAATCAACCTAATAACTAAAACAAAATTTGAAAAAAAAATAGTTTGATCAAAACCTAGGGTGCTGAACAAAGATAGATGAAACAGAGAAGAGGGGAGGGAGTAATGGGCCGTTGTGATGTCGCTGGAGCTAGAAGTGGCGAAGGGTGGATGTTGGAGTGTGAAAAACTTTGGAAATAGAGAAACAAAGTAGTTCTGGTACTATATTTGAGAGAGAGTTGGAGAGCTAGAGAGAGGGGTGAAGAAGAAGAAGAAGGTGAAAAGAAAAGGGAGAGACGGGACCACCGCGGCATTGGGTGGTCGGTAAAAAGGTCAGAACATAGAGATGAAGATAGGCAGAGAAGGAGCAATGGCTTTGGTTAGTGGGACAAGAATAAGAAAAAGAGAAAAGAAGAGGAAGAGAAAAGGCAGAGGGTGGCATTGTGGTGGTAGTTCGATTAGGTCGTGAAAAGGCTAAGGGTGGTGGTTATGACGCAGTGAAGCAAGGGATATAGGAGAGAGTTTGTAGAAGTGAGAGGGAAGGATTTCACGTTTGAATTTTATTCCAAATTTATCATCGAATTTGCCAGTGGAAAAATCAGAACAGTAAGATGGTCAAGGTTGCCTAAATTCCACATTTCATTAAAATCCTGTTACCGTCAGATAATTCTAATGAAAAATATGATACTAAATTTGGCGCTAATAAAATTAATTTTTGCGACTCTATTTATCGTCAGATTTAGGTAAAAATTTTAAATCTGATGGTAACTTATTCGAGGGATGAATTTTCACTTGTAACCGTTGAAAAATTTGCTTTTAAATACGGCGGTATCGTCCTTCGCTAAATCCAATGGTATTTAGCATTTTTCATGTAGTGAAACTGAGAATGAGTATAAAGAAGAAGAGAGTGTAGAAGTGATAGAATGCCGACGGAGAATGCAACAACATCGTTGGTGTAGGATATGTGTTAATAGAGAAGGCATTTTCTCTCTCAATCTTAGAATCTTTAGTGTTACAACCAGATCTAGAGACGTGTTGACGAATGAGGCACCTTCACTCGATCAACAAAAAGGAGATGAACTAAAGCAACAACTCTGAAAGTGGTGACGACGACAACAGCAACGACGACGGTGGCGGTGATGGTTACAACAAGGTTAGGTTTTTAGCAAGCTCTCACCCTCCTCTAACCTAACTCTTCCTATATTCTTTTCTCTCGTACTATTTGGTTGAGTTTCTTAGTGATAGTTTAAATTATGTGTTAAAAATGGGGCTTATTTTATTAATTATCGGTGAAAATTTTATAATTTGTTAAAATAACATATGTTATGGAGGTTTCTAAATATGTCCACTAAGAAACCTCCACAAATCTGTATAAAACTTGTAATGTATTACCCGTTAAGAATTATCGGGTGCAAATGCATTTTCAAGGTCAAGTACAACTCAAATGGATTCGTAGAGTGACACAAAACATGTCTTATGGCAAAATGATACACACAAGTACCTGGAATGTATTATATAGACATATTTAGTCCAATTCTAAAGCTCACAAGCCTGAGTGTAGTGCTTTTAGCAATAGTGAAGAACTGACATTTAAAGTACTTAGGCGTTAATAGTTAATTCTTTTACGGGGACTTGGATAAGGAAGTATACATGAAAACTCGACGAGGATTGAAGGTAGGAAAGGTACATGTTTGCAAGCTAAAAAGTTATTATATGGCCTAAAACAGGATAGTAGATAATGGAACAAGTTTAAATTATCAAATTTGGGTATAGGCAATATAGATCAGATTATAGTTTCTTCGTAAAACACTCAACTTGTGGTTTCATTACCTTTTTGGTAAATGTAGATGGCTTAGTGTTAGCAGGAGATGATATCTCATAAATAAACTAGCTAAAGGGAGTATTAGATAAGAGATTCTGGATAAAGAATATTGGAGATTTAATGATATTTCTTAGTCTGAAGTTGCCAAATTAGACAAAGGACTAACCTTGATATTCTAATGGAATAAGTTTTTAATATTGTAAATTGATTTTCACTTCAATGGATTACAGTGTTAAATTAAGCGAAGAAAGTGGAACATCATTGACTGATGCAACTCGGTATACAAAATTGGTTGGAAATTTACAATATCTGATGAATACAGGATCGGACATTAGCTATGCAAGTGATTTAAAATCCCGCAAAATACTAAATAAATAATTAACAATTAATAAATAAATTAAATGAGAGCAAAAACGGATTAGAGAATTTATATTTATAATTTCAATGAATAAAAATATTTAGGGTGCGAATTAAAATGATTATCTTGAAGGTTTTGGCCCAAAATTGGGCCAACGGGCTAAAACAAGTGAATCGGACCCAAATGGATCTAAGCCCACACATATATAAGCCATACAATTTAACAAATTCAGCATTTCTCCCCCATTTGAGAAGAGAGACACGAATTTGAGAAAGAAAAAAGAGAGGAGAGAAAACCCTAGCCACCTTCACCTTCAAACCTCCATAACTTTTTCTTCGGAGCTCCGATTGACGAGCCATTTGCGGCCACTTGTTTGTCTCAAAATTTTCTTGAATTATATCTAAATAGTCTGGCGAGTAAATCAAAATCCCAGTCCCAGTTTCTCATTCAAATCTGAAATCGTGTATTTGGTCTGGGTATTGAAGATTTTTGGTGATGTTGATGTTATAGGGGTTTCTAGCTTATGTTCTTGGTGGTATCCATCACTAATTTTAGTGGATAAAGATAAAGAACCCTTTTCCTCTCTTAGTTCATCAATTTATGAAAAACCTAGTTTTTGATATTGTGTCAAATTATATAATATGATGTTAGATTGAGTAATTCGAAGCTTGGCTTGGTGAAACTTTGAAAAGGAAAGCTTGGAAGTTTGGAATTATGACATTAAGCTACAGGTGGTAGTTTTAAGTAAGCGTTATTTAAGGTTATGTGAAAACCTAGGTTACTTGCCCCTAGGATAAGTTGAATGGAATTGATTGTTGATATGCTTGAATAATAGTTAGTACGGGTATTGAGTTAGTTAATGTGCTTTTGGCATGAAATTGAGAGTGAAAATAATGAGTTTTTGATGAATTGAGAGGTGCTATATGATATTGTTATAATTGGATATTGTGATGTATGTTAGTGCTATGTTGCATGAAAATGAGTATGTATGTTTATGTTTAAATTGAGAATTTGTTGTATAAATACTGTAATTTGTGTAAATTGGGCGGGAGGCCGTGTCAGAGTGAGAAATCCCCTATGTGATAAGTTGAGGTAAGTGGTGTGAAATATTGTATGAGAATGAGATATCTGATGATGTTTGGTTGTGGATTTTATTTGTATGAGTTAGTATGTTGAGATTGCCTTGAGGAATTGGTTAAACGGGTGTTAAATGATTAGAAGGATAGAGGATTGATAAATGTATGTTGAGAGAGCTTAGAAGTGGTATTGGAATGGTTCTGAACTGAATTGGAATTGGAATTGGTGAAAATTGTTACGCAAAATTTTTTGGGTAAAAATAGATTTTTGACGAAATTTGACGGGACATAGCTTGGTCTTAGACCTCTAAACTCTGTATAACTTGTTTTAAATAAAAATTAGGTTTCCTATTTTATGAAGTTCAAAAAACGGATGAATAACCATTTTTAACAAAAACATTATGAACATTTGAAAATCGGGTTTCAAACCTAAATTCTGCAGAAGTTGCAGAAAAATGAGGTCATACGTACGCATGATGGGTGAAACGAAAGTGAAATAATTTGATCCGAGTTTTATGCACACACACAAAAGCGGAGTTGCGCATATGCACGAGGCATGCATACGCACAACCTGCATTTCCAGAACTGAAAGTTTTACGTGTGCGTACCATGCACACGCACAAAAGGGAACTCACGCGTACGCATAAGGCATGCGTAAGCACAAATGTCATGTTTTGTTGAAAATGTATTTTTTAACTTTTTTGCCTATTGGATTCTCCGTTTTCACTTCCGTAATCCCTATTTGAGATCCAATAATTATTTTCTATGATTTGGAATGAATCTTATGCCTGTAAACGATTTTATTAACAGTTCAAACTTTTGTAAATCCTATAATGGGTATAGAAGATAATGAGAATGGGATGATATAATCAAACAATGAGATTGAGTTAATTCGAGAGAATAATAAGGATGAGATTTTATGATTGAATGATGAGATTGAGATGATTCGAGAGGATAATGAGGATGAAATTATATGATTGAATGATGAAATTGAGATGATTCAAGAGGATAATGAGAATGAGTTGAGATGATTGAATTATGAGAATAAGTTGAGATGGTTGATGAAGAGAATGAGTTAAGATGATTGAATGATGAGAATGAACTAATATGACTGAATAATGAGAATGAATTGATATGACTGAATGATGAGATTGAATTGATATGATTGAATAATGAGATTCAATTAATATGATTGGAGGGAGAAAATGATTAATAATTGAGCTTCCGATGTAGATGCAAGGATTGTGATTCTGTCCCGCTTGCTTCCGGATGGTATATGAGCTTCATGGATAGACGCAAGGATTGTGATTTTGTTTCACTTGCACTAGGATGGAATTGAGACCATTTTTGACTTGTGGTTGTAGCTCGATCAAGGATGGTAGTGAAATCCTGCTTGTTCGTGGTTCTCTCTCTGTTGGTATAATGTGTCGGGCACTATATCCCTAGAGTGTAGCGGGCACTATATTCCAAGAGTGTGACAGGCACTATATCCTAGGTTCCGTATTCTCTTGATGTGTGAAGTGTGTTGGGCACAATATCCTAAGAGTGTGTCGGGCACTATATTATTGAAGTGTGTCGGGCACTATATCCTAAAAGTGTGTCGGGTACTATATCCCAAATCATATAAGAGAGACGATATCAGGATTAGCTACCGGATGTGTCGGGTTCTGGTAACTTAACCGACACGTGAGCTCATGGTTAGTAAGACATGCATAAATCATTTGTATTTGTGTGTATTGTTTGGGTGTGCATCTTGTATATGGCTTTTCTATTTGAATAATTGTATCTATATGCTATTTGAACTAGTTGTTTTACCTATTATATCTATTTGTGTATTCCTTGTATTGTCTCGTATGTGTTTGTACAACTAATAGATCTCTTATGCTGGTGGTGGTGATGCTGAAGGTAATTATTGATGAGATGTGGTGATTGAGGTCTGAGAAAAAACTGAGAATAAATTGATAATATTGAAACTAAATCTTAATAATGAATTATTAATTGAGTTAGGAACCTATGATATTGAGAGAGATGATGATTTTTATAAGAGAATATTGAGATTTAAATATCACTAGTATAGTTGAAATTTAGTTGATCTACCTTGAATCGGTTTAGTAAGAACCCCAGGCATGAACTTTGTGTGATTGGAGATTAGGATTGCCTAGCGGATTCATGTGGTTTTACATAGTTTCTATTTGGAATTATAGCCCTGCTGAGAACCCCGTAAAGGATGATATTCTCACCCGTTTTAGGAATTATTATATTTCAGATGCAAGTCCTGGCACTTCTCAGTGAGCAGGAGGTTTATCTGGAAGGACAGCGGAGAAGACCTTTTATTCCACTTTTATTTTAGACTCTCTCCTTATTTTGGAAATACTTATATTATACACTTATTTTTAATACTTGCCTTTAGAGGCTTATGATGTATTTTGGAGAGATAGGTTATGTCTATCCAACTGTTTTACTATTGTAACTCTCGCCGGCCTAATCTTCGCGGACCGAGACTAGTTGATACTTATATATGTCTCTTTACTTTTATTTTTTCTTCGAGCTTTTAATTATCTATCTTTCTTCCAATGTGCTTATATCTATACATTATCGAGTGTGAGCGATCAACAAATTGTCTTTTCTTTGAGTTTTAAATATTTTCACAAGCTTCTAATATAATATTCCTTTCTATATATACATAGTTATATCTTAACCTTGAGTCATAGCACCAGACCATAATTGAATTATGACTTAAGCATAAGGCAATATATGGTAGGGTGTTAATTATGGTATCAAAACAGTTCGTCCTTGTGAGCCTAAGGAATAAACTGCTTATGCTTCAGCGCATACTTTGAGTTTGTGCATGTCCTATTTAGGATATCTAGTTGATATATTTAGCATGAAGTTCATGAGTATACTTTTAGAAAATTGAAATACTTAACTTGAGATATTGAGATTGATCACCTTGATATCACTTGTTTTGTCTGGTTAGGACCCAAATGGTAACTTGTGGATGAGAATGGAGAGGATGTGAGGAAACCACACCGACAGATCACCAGGCTGAGTTCTTGGCTGCTTTGACTAATCTCGCAAATGACATGCAAGCAAATGCGGCAGTTACTAATTAATAATTGAAGAAGATGGCACAACATAAAGGAAATGGGAATGGTGGTGCACATGTAAACAGTGATGGATCAAAAAACCGTCAAGATGATAGTGGTCTAATGACACTGGCTACATTTCTGAAGGTGAATCCTTCAATGTTTAAGGGTTCAACCAATTCCACTGAAGCTGATAATTTTTAAGCTATGGAGAGGGCATCACAAGCTTAATATGTGCCTGAGAGCCAATTTGTAGAGTTTGCTACTTACCAACAGGCTGGAGAAGCTCAATTCTGGTGGCAAGAAGCTCACTGTCAGTTGCAACAGGGTAATAGGGATGGAGTTATCACTTGGGAGATATTCAAGGATGAATTCTATAAGAAGTACTTTTCAAATTCTGCAAGGGTAGCTAAGAAGTTGGAGTTGCTATAGTTAAAGCAAGGGTTTATGTTTGTGACAGAGTACACCAACAAATTTGAGAAGCTGTGTCATTTTTTGAGGATTTGCCAAGGAGAACCTGAAGTTTATGAGGAGTGGAAGTGCCTCAAATATCAGGATTATCTTCAAAATGACATAATGAGAGCTGTGGCACCTCTAGAGATCAAGAACTTTGCTGAATTGGTCAAAAAAAGTCGAGTGGTTGAAGAGTGCTCTAAAAAGAGCTCGATGGCAAGTGTTAACTGTGGAGATTTCTACAATAGAAGACGTGAAGGTCCAAATTTTAAGAGGAGTGGCTACACCCCACAATCCCACCATGGCCAGAAGAACTTCTAAAGGAACAATAACAACAATTACCGAGGGGGGAAATAGGAAAGCAAGCTCAAGTTCCTCATAATAATTTGACTTGTAAGAGGTAATGTGGAAGCTATCATCCTGCATCTCAGTGTAGAGCTGGTTTGGGCTTATGTTACTCTTGTGGTGGTGCCGGTCACATGTTGGAAATTGTCCAGAGAGGAAGAATCAGAATGCCGAAGGAGCTCAACAGCAAGGTCGTGTCTTCGCCTGACAGCAGGTGAAGCTGCTCAGTCAGAGACTCTGAACCAAGGTAACTGCAAGAGTGATAATATAATTTTACTTGCTTTACATGATACTAGAATGAAAACATTCATTTGTAGTCTGAGATACTTGCCTTGCATGAAGTGGGTGAATAAATAAGTTCTTGATGGAAAACGATAAGAGTGATGCTGCAGAAGCATAGCAATTCTAATGGCTTTAGGGCTGTTACGATGTGGAAGAGAAGTTTTGAGATATAAGATTGTTTTGAGATTTGATAAAGGATCGAGGAATGGGGATTTGAGATATGAGGCGCTACCCTCACCTGTTTTTCTTTTAGCGATCGAAATTTTTTAGGGTAAAAATTCTTGTACGGTAGGTAGGATGTAAAACCCCCGCAAAATACTAAATAAATAATTACGAGACTAAGGTATGTGTGATAGTTTTGAGTAGGCATTATGTCAGGTTATGTGAAAGCCTAGATTACTTGCCCCTAGGATAAGTTGAATAGAATTGATTGTTGATATGCTTGAATAATGGTTAGTATGGGTATTGAGTTAGTTGATGTGTTTCTGCCATGAAATTAAGAGTGAAAATAATGAGTTTTTGATGAATTGAGAGGTGCTATGTGATATTGTTGCAATTGGATATTGTGATGTATGTTAGTGCTATTTTGCATTAAAATGAGTATATATGTTAAAGTTTTATTGAGAATTTGGTGTATGAATATTGTAATTTGTGTAGATTGGGTCGGAGACCGTGATAGGGTGGGCAATTTCCTATGTGTTAACTTGAGGTAAGTGGTGTGAAATGTTGTATGAGAATGAGATATTTGATGATGATTGGTTGTGGATTTTGTTTGTATGAGTGTGTATGTTGAGGTTGTCTTGAGGAATTGATTAAACCGGTGTTAAATGATTAGAAAAGGATAGAAAATTGATAAATGAATGTTGAGAGAGCTTAGAAGTGGTATTGGAATAGTTTAGAACTAAATTGGAATTGGAATTGGTGAAAATTGTTATGCAGAAATTTTTGGATAAAAATAGTTTTTTTATGAAATTCGACGGGCTATAGCTTGGTCCTCGGGCCTCTGAATTCTGTGAAACTTATTTTAAATGAAAATTGGGTTTGTCTATTTTATGACGTTCGAAGAACGGACAGAAAACGATTTTTAACGAAAAAGTTATGAACGTTTAAAAATCTGTTTTCAAAACTGAATTCTGCAGAAGTTGTCGAAAACTGAGGTCATGCGTATGCATGACCCAGCCGTACGCATGATGGGTGAAACGGAAGTGAAATGATTTTGTGCGAGTTTCATGCGCACGCACAAAAACGAAGTTGCGCATACGCACGAGGCATGCGTACGCACAACCCGCATTTCTAGAACTGAATGTTTTACGTACGCGTACCACGCGCACGCACAAAAGGAAACTCGCACTTATGCATGAGGTATGCGTATACACGAATGTCCTGTTTTGCCTATTTTATTCTGTGTTTTTACTTCCGTAATCCCTATTTGTGATCCAATAACTATTTTCTATGATTTGGAACGAATCTTATGCCTCTAAACCATTTTCTTAACGTTTCAAACTTTCGTAAATTCTATAATAGGTATAGAGGATAATGAGAATGGGATGATATAATCAAATAATGAGATTGAGTTGATTCAAGAGGATAATGAGAATGAAATTATATGATTGAATGATGAGATTGAGATAATTCGAGGGGATAATGAGGATGAGATTATATGATTGAATGTTGAGATTGAGATGATTCGGGAGGATAATGAGAATGAGATGACATAATTGAATGATGAGAATGAGTTAAGATGATTGAATGATGAGAATGAGTTGAGATAATTGAATAATGAGAATGAGTTGAAATGATTGAATGTCGAGAATGAGTTGAGATGATTGAATGATGAGAATGAATTGATATGACTGCATAATGAGAATGAATTGATATGACTGAATGATGAGATTGAGTTAATATGATTAGAGGGAGAGAATGATCTTGTTTGATAATTGAGCTTTCGGAGTAGATGCAAGGATTGTGGTTCTGTCCCGCTTGTTCTCGGATGGTATATGAGCTTCCTGTATAGACGCAAAGATTGTGGTTTTGTCTCGCTTGCTCCAAGATGAAATTGAGACAATTATTGACTTGTGGTTGTAGCCCGAGCAAGGATGATGGTGAAATCCCGCTTGTCCGTGGTTCTCTCTCTGTTGGTATAGTGTGTCGAGCACTATATACCAAGAGAGTGGCGAGCACTATATCCCAAGAGTGTGACGGGCACTATATCCCAGGTTCCGTATTCTCTCGATATGTGAAGTGTGTTGGGCACTATATTCCAAAATTGTTCCAAGCACTATATCCCTGAAGTGTGTCAGGCATTATATCTCAAGAGTATGCGGGCACTATATCCCAGATCACACAAGAGAGACGATATCCATGTTAGCTACCGAATGTGTCAGGTTTTGGCAACTTAACCGACACGTGAACTCATGGCCAGTAAGATAGGCACACATCATTTGCAATTGTGTTTATTGTTTAGGTGTGCATCTTGTATCTGCCTTGCCTATTTGAATAACTGTATCTATATGCTATTTGAACTAGTTGCTTTACTTGTTATATCTATTTGTGTATTTATTGTATTATCTTGTATGTGTTTGTACAACTGAAAGATTCTTTATGCTGGCAGTGGTGACGGTGAGATGTGGTGATTGAGGTTTGAGGAAAAACTGAGAATAAATTGGTAATATTAAAACTAAATCTTAATAATAAATTATTAATTGAGTTGGGGACCTATAAAAAATTGAGAGAGATGATGATTTGTATAAGGGAATATTCATATTTAAAGATCACTAATATAGTTGAGATTTAGTTTATCTACCTTGAATCGGATTAGTAAGAACCCCATGCTTAAACATTATGTGATTAGAGATTAGGATTGCCTAACGGGTTCACTTAGTTTTACATAGTATCTATTTGGAATTATTGTCCTACTGAGCACTCTGTAAGGGATGATGTTCTCACCTGTTTCGGAAATTATTCTATTTCAGATGCAGGTTCCAGTGCTTCTCAGTGAGCGGGAGGCTTATCTGGAAGGACAGTGAAAAAGACCTTTTATTCTGCTTTGATTTTAGATTCTCTCCTTCTTTTGGAAACACTTTATTATGCACTTGTTTTTAAGACTTGCCTTTAGAGGCTTATGATGTATTTTAGAGAGATAGATTATGTCTATCCAACTGTTTTACTGTTGTAACTCTAGCCAGCCTAATCTTCGCGGGCCGAGACTAGTTGATACTTATATATACTTATATATGTCTCTTTACTCATATTCTTTCTTCGAGCTTTTAATTATCTATCTTTCTTCTGACGTGCTTATATATATATACATTATTGAGCGTGAGCGATCAACAAATTGTCTTTTCTTCAAGTTTTAAATATTTTCACAGGCTTCTAGTACAATATTTCTTTCTATATATATGCATTTATATCTTAACCTTGAGTCGTAACACCAGACCGTAATTGAATTATGACTTAAGCATAAGGCAATAAATAGTAGGTGTTACAAGTGGATGATTTATATCTTAATAGTCTAACAAGCACTCATTTGCTAGTTGCTCATAGAATATTGAGATACTAAAATTTGCACCTATCCAAGAGCTCTTCTTTCACACATATATGAATTTATGTATCACAAGCTTTTCTAATTTTGACTGGGTTGTATGTCCAAATACAAGGTACTCAACCTCGCATATTGCTTCTATCTTGACCATGTCTTAATCTCAAAGAAGAGTAAGAAGCAGAACATAGTTTCTTGCAGCTTCTCTGAGGAAGAGGCAAGATACAAGGCATTGGCAGAAGCAAACTTAGTAGTTTTGTAACGGTGTTATTAATGAAAATCTGAGAAGATTAATATTTTTCTAAAATAAAAAATTCAATGACTTGAAAGTAAGGCTAATTTTTTTAGATATGAAAAAAGATTGTATGTAATTTACCGTAATGGATAATTGGTGTCTTTTTTTTATATGGATTTAAAATTTTTTTTAATATTAAGTAACAAACCAGACTCTCTAATTTGGAGAAGTAGAGAAATCTGAAGGGTCAGATTTCATAATGTACAAATTTGAGGGTCCGATTTGTGTTAAAATAAATTTTTTTTCCTACAGTAAAGCAAATCGAAAAGTCCGATTTGCACATTTAAATTTTTTTAACATTAAATATAAATGAGGGTTAGATTTGTCGCTTTTTAATTTTGATATTGGATTCATAGTATTTTTTAACAATATGTAAAACTTGGTGTTTGATTTTTATATGGAGATCACAAATCTGACCCTCTGATTTGTGAAGTTTAACTTTTTTTTTTAATTTTTAAAACATAAAACCGACCCTCCGATTTGTGAAGTTTAATTTTTTAAAATTTTAAAAATACAAAACCGACCATTTGATTTGTGGACTTATACAAAACCGACCTTTTGATTTGTGAATATACACAAATCTGACTCTCCGATTTGTGAACTTTAATTTTTTTTTAATTTTTAAAACACAAATCAAACTCTCTGATTTGTGATTACTTTCATAATAAATTAAAACACACCACTTTTCTATAACCAAGAATAATACAACAATAATTTCTATATAAAAAATCACCCTAAATTTGTATGTTTAAAAATATTTAAAATAAAAAATATAAATCTGATTCTCATATTTGTGTGTTTAAAAAAAAATTAAAAGTCACAAATTTAAAAAAAAAAATAAAAGTCACAAATTTAATCTTTAGATTTGTTCTCTACATAAAAAAAATGTGTCTTTTTTTTTAAATTCTTTACATTGTTTGAAAATATTATTGGAAGTCCAATAACACAAATAAAAAGCTTGGAAGTGAATCTTAACCATGGAAGAAAACACGCTTCAAAACCCTAACAAACTAAACTTGTACTAGATTTCTGTGATCAGAAATGAGTCAAGATATAGTGAGATACATTATCTGACCCAAAATATATATATATATATATAGCAAGATAGATTGAGTGGTTATTACGTGCACCAAACAATATAAATAAGAGTCCTAATTTGCAGAAGTCCAATTTGGACATGATGATTTCACCCGGAAGAAAGCTATATTGTTAAGAAGACAAAGTCAGATTAATTATTTGTTAGCTAGTTAAAAGTACAAGCATGTAAGAAGATGTAATTGATTATTTCTCATCAGTTTCTGGTGGCATTTATTTATACATAGATAGATACATGTAATGCACTACGTACCATAGCACATAAATTGAAAGACTGCACCTTAATTACCGGATTCAGAGAAAGAGTGAATTTTGTGGTCAAAATTAAATTGAAAATTGGTGAAGGGTCTTCTCGATGTACAGTGTTATATGTATCTATCCGTCAGAAGGAAGAGAGGTGTGTAATGTATGCACTGTAGGGGGCATCACTAGATCACTATGTGTTGCCAATCAGCCCAACCAACACCCCACTTGGGCTCCACACTCTTGCAGTTTTCAGCTATACATTACCTTTTGCCCATTCTCCCCCTCTTCATTTTTTCCTCCAAATGACATCCTTACATAATAGCATATAAATAACA
>NC_029786.2:76486383-76487617 GCF_000816755.2 Arachis ipaensis | reverse complement strand
AAAATTCTTTCATACATTTATTTTATGGTATAAAGTATATATTTTTTTATATCTATCACTTCTTATCGATCATTGTTAATAACAAAAATAGAAGGCGTATAAAACTAGTTCACAAAAAATAATGCATATGATATTTTATTATTATTATGAGACCGCAAGGACAATAGAGTAATGTTTAAAGTTTATACTCATCATCATCATCTCCTCCTTTGTGAGGTATAAGAAATACAACAAAAAGTTGTTTGGAACAAAAAATTTTGATAGCTCTATCTTATTGTAATTGAATTGAATTTTGAATTAATATTAATATTGTCAGTGTCTATTATATGAATAAGTGCACTATCGAATAAGTGCACTTTCACATTTATAGCATACCCTACTCTTATAAACCTAAACCGGGACCATTAAGATTTCACCTATCCTACCCATAAATCTTTGAATAGCCCCCTTCTTCTCCTCCTCCTTTAAATAATGTAAGTAGTGTAGTATTTCCTCTTAAAAAGCTAATCATTTGCTTTGAATTTTTTCCATGCAATGGGGTGAAAGTGAATCTCAAATGGTATATATGTGCTATCTATCAACAAACATATCACCCTCTTTCCACTATGCAAAGTAAAAGGCCATAGCTCCCATCATATGCTTCCCTCCAACAAAAAGCTGACTTATGTTTCCAGTTTCATAGGGTGAAAAGGCTATGCCATGACCTACATTTCGAACATAATATAACAATACACATGTAATTTAATATTTATTTAAAGGTAAATTCTATCCAATTCTCTCTAAAATAAAGAGTAAATTACTTTCTTGTGATATATCTAATAATTATTGAATAAAATGAGTTAATTTATTACCGTTAATATTAACCGCGTTAATCTAAGCTAAGTTTTGAAAATCTAATAACTAGCTAATTAACTAAGGTATAACTTTTTTTTGCAATTTATAAAAATTATTAAAAATTTACATTTTGTAATTTTAATCACACAATAAAAAAATTTTCAAAAAATAAAATTTCTTGTGCCTTTTTGAGGTTGAAAATTAGTAGAGATTCTATTTATGTCGTTTTATCTTAAAACTAAAAAAGGATATTACTGCACTCTCTATATTAGATAATTTATCATTCAATATTATTAACTAACTTTTTCATATGTTCATATTTATCAATCACTCATCATACTCACTTATTCACCAAACACCTACTATATATATAAGAAGAAAGTTAATCACCCTCGTCTGC
>NC_029786.2:76478916-76486354 GCF_000816755.2 Arachis ipaensis | reverse complement strand
AACAAAATGTCATACTTCTTTCATTGTTAAAAAAATAAAGAATTTAAGCCTAAAACAAATAAAAATAAAAGAAAAAAAAAGACTTATGTAAAATTCACACACATCAAAATGAAAACTCTTGTGCGAAAAAATATCTAAGATATATAATCTTTCATATATTCCTATCAATCAATTTAAATTTTTAAAATAAATAATTTCATAACACTTACTTTAGACTTTTTATTTGCCTATAGAAATTAATTAAATTCATCAGATATAATATAATAGAGTTAACTATCAAAACCATCTCTAATTTTTGTAAATGCTGCAAAGAAAAAAAAAATCCAACTTTTGTTAACAACAAACATATCCTCAAAATATTTTAAAATACGATAAAAATATCTAAAATTAAATATATTACAAAAAAATACTTTAAATATTAGATTTTGATGCGGCTTTTTACAAGTTTGAATAATGAGACAATTTTATCTTTAAAATTTATTAATGTTCCACTAAGTAAATTTTTTTTGAGATTTTTTGTCAATTGACAAAAATAATTTTAAGAAATTTAAAAAAATTCCAGAAATTGAATTTTGATTTAATTTTTTGTATGTATTTTTTAAATAATTATCTAAATATTCTTACAAAATTTTATTTAGATCAAGTATATAAGTGGTTTACTGAATACAAAAATTACATGTCACTCATAAAAAAAAAATATTCTTTTTGGTTATATTTTTGTTATCAAAAGTGAAAATATTTTTGTTAGCGTTTTCAAAAACTGAGTTATTCGATATAATATAAAAAATGCTAAATAACCATTCTAATTTATTATTTTTGGCCATTATTTTTAGTTATCATTTCATTTTCTTTGGTAACTTAATATTTATAATTTTATATATATAATATCTATAATTATATATTTATTATATTTAAAATTATACTATTATTCTAGCGATAATTAATAAAC
The DNA here is from genome assembly GCF_000816755.2 of Arachis ipaensis. Classification (NCBI taxonomy): domain Eukaryota; kingdom Viridiplantae; phylum Streptophyta; class Magnoliopsida; order Fabales; family Fabaceae; genus Arachis; species Arachis ipaensis. Next base: position 76,485,405 of record NC_029786.2, on the reverse strand, counting down.
GTTAAATAATACCATTTTTAACTAATTGGACTGATTTTTTTATTATCTTCCAAAGATTATTGATATAATGTATTGAATCTTGGTGGCTGAGTTTTGGTCGCTTAATTGTGGTAATTAATTATATTAATTAACTTACTGGGTATGAGTTGTGGCAAATTAAAGAGGGAGTTGAAGTTATAGCCTCATAAACTTTGTCGCCCACTCATGATAAGGCCTAAGACTCTCAGTGACTTTTTATAGATTCAAACATATCATTCACAACACACACCCATTTTGAGGTAAATTTGTTGATTAATTGGAGAACACACGTACCATAAGAGGATCTTGGGTAGAAGAAAGCAAAGCAATCAAGTTGTCATTGCCAAGAAACCCATCAAAAAGTGCCCCCACAGGTTTTCTTCTGTCCATGCACATTTCATCATTATTCATCAAAGTTTGAAACTTTCAAAGAAGCCTACTACTATTGCCTCTGGATTTGAGAAAATCAAAAGAAAAAAGAAAAGCTTTTCATTAATTTATCTTGACCCCTCCTGTTGGTAATTCTCACAAAGCAAGCACGTATAATACACCACTCACATAATGACTTACATATATAGTGCAATTCTTACATTATTATATTTTTATTTGGCCATTGGAGATCATATTTCATCATAAGGGTATAATTTTCTTAATATTGATTATTTTATATCATAGCTTTTGTTCCGGACCCGATCCTCAGGTCCTTTGTCAGAGCAATTTCCAAACTCGATTACACGAGTCTAGGTTTTTCTCACGGTCCAAATCAGTCCGATAATCCCAAATTCTTAACCAGCATTCAAAATCAAATGTCTCTCATGTCTTAGCCAACAAGATAATATAAGATAACTACCCCAGATTATATAAAGGGGTCCAAGGGCTCCCTCAAGTACGACACATTCTTAATCTTTATCTATACCTTTTAGATTCATTCTAACTTGAACGTCGGAGTGTCTTTGCAGGTACCACCTTCCGCCGTTCTAGAAGTCCAGTCCCATCACCACCTTGACCAGCAAATCCCCGATCCATCTCACAACCCGTACCAGAGACTTTGTGTCGTCTGTGAGGATCGGCAAGTCGTGGCGCCATGACGAAAAACTTTGAGGAGCAATCTTCAAGCCATCACCATGAGTCAAACCAAAATAAACCAACGCCCGAACCATGAAGTAATGCCCCTCCCACCTTCGGGAGGATAACCAGCACCGTGCACTGCCAGTCAACCCCTAACAAGCAACAACCAAAAGATGACCACCACCTCAATAAGGCCCGAACGCCTGATGGATTGGGAGAGAAAGCAATCCAGATAATCCAAGAGCTCTACCAAACAGTACAAACCCTTGAGGGCTAGGTCGCGAATAAGGAGCGATACCGGCCAGAACACGCAAGTCAAGCGAAGGAGCCAATCACAGCGAGAAATTAGGAACAAAAGATCGCCTGACCAGTGTTACGAAAAATACCGGAATTGCAGTGGCTCCCGGGAACTAGAGCGCCATCACAACGACGAAGACAGAAAACACCGTCAAGATTCTAAACAAACAAGGAGTGAGCACGTGATAATGGGAGTTACCTTGTTTACCGAGAAGATCCTGAAGGCAAAGTTACCTAAGGATTTTGATAAACCAACCGATATGACATATGACAGCACCAAAGAACCCCAGGAACACCTAACGGCCTTCGATGACAGGATGAACCTGGAAGGAACTATCGACGGGATCCAGTGCAGGGCTTTTTCAGGGACCCTGGCCGGTCTTGCGATCAAGTGGTGTAACGCTCTCTCGAACGGCTCGATCACCAGCTTTGAGGACACTCCAGGAAGTTCATGAAACAGTTCACCACTAGCATTGCAAAAGCAAAACACCCAATAAGCCTACTCGAAATCACTCAGTGGCAAGACGAGCCCATGAAGAAGCACCTCAACAGGTTCAACAACAATTGCCTAACGGTACACTGGCTCACGAATTCCATGGCCAGTCTCTATCTAACCAATGGGCTCATGAATGAAGACTTCCGTAAGCACGTCACAACCAAACTGGTCTGGACCATACATGAAATCCAGAGCATCACCAGGGAATACATAAACGACGAAGAGGTAAGCCAAGTCGTGGCAGCCAATAAACGGCAGCACGACACCCCATAGTAACCCTCCGCCCAAAGATTCCTTAAAAGAGCACTTTAAATCCACTGTACACCCCCTGTCGGCCCCAATCACGGAGATCTATCACCAAATAGCAGAGCATGGTATTCTTCCAAAGGCACGACAACTAAAGAAACGAACAGGAGGAAACAAGAGCTTATACTGTGACTATTATAGAGGATGCAGAAACAAGACTCAAGACTGTTTCGATCTAAAGGACGCTCTTGAACAAGCCATCTGAGATGGCAAACTCTCCGAGTTCGTCAAAATTATTTGAGAACCCATGAAAACTAAAAGAGAAAGATCGTTAGAGCGGAAAAGGCGCAATCCCAGAATGGTGCGACAAGCACACCAGGAAAGCCCGGAGACCAACCCAACAATAATAGTAAATGTGATCACAGGAAAAGACACGCCAGAAAAATCCAAGTTGGCATAAAAAAAAGGATCCCAAGGTGCTAGCCGTGAAAAATGAAACACCAATCTTTTTCCTTCCGGCAGTAATCACGTTCTTCCCCGACGATTGCCAACACTGCACCTCGGTGGAGGACACCCCTTTCGTCATCTCGGTAAGAGTCAAAACTGAACTAGTGAAATGGATACTAGTAGACACTAGGGCCAACTCTAACATCCTTTTCAGAGTTGCCTTCAACAAGTTAGGCCTCCAGAATGAAAATCTACAAAGTCACCGCAACGGAGTAACTGAACTCGGAAACAACTTCCTCAAACTAGATGTCTCCATCATACTTCTGGTCAACATTGAAACCGGGGGCCAAAGGAAATCGTACTTACCCAGTTCGTGGTGCTGAAAGACTCCACGGCCTACAACATCATCCTTGGAAAAAAACAATTAACAATCTATCCGCCATCATATTCACCAAGTTCTTAATCATGAAGTTCCAAGCCAACAACAGCATCATAGGAACGATACACAGGGACTGGAAAGTTGTAATAGAGTGTGACATAACAAGTCTGGCCTCCGAGAGAGATCCTGAGATGCGGCGGGAATCTTCCTCACCGATCTAGACACATAGCAAGATGATCAACCCAGATCGGAGGCCGAGGGAGAAAAGAAAAAACTATAGATAGGGCAGACCATAGACAAATTCACCTTCATCAACAAGAATCTATCCTTCGACTTAAAAAGCGAACTCATGGAATGCCTAAAGAAGAACAAAGACCTCTTCGCGTTCACCCCAGCTGACATGCCGGGTATAAACCCAAAATTGATGTCTCACCGGCTATATGTGGACCCCAAAGTCAAGCCAATAGCACAAAAAAGGAGAAAAATATCCACGAAACAGGCGACCAAAGTCAAGAAGCAGGTCAAAGGCTTGCTCGAAGCAGGCTTCATCCGAGAATTACCCTACGCGACCTAGCTAGCGAATGTTGTTAGTCAAAAAGAAAAATAGTAAATGATGAATGTGCATTGATTACACAGACCTGAACAAACCTTGTCCAAAGGATGCCTTTCCCCTCCCAAACATCGACGGACTGGTGGATGCCGCGTCGGGACATCAGTACCTTAGCTTAATGGACGCTTACTTAGGATATAACCAAATACCCATGCACAAACCAGATAAGGAGAAAACAGCTTTGTAACTCTCGAGGACACGTATTGCTACACAGTCATGCCCTTCCGACTAAAAAATACCGAGGCCACATATCAAAGACTCGTCACAAAGATCTTCAAAGACCTCTCGGAGATCAAGCTAGAAGTTTATATCAACGACATGCTCACAAAATTGGAGAAAGGTAACGAGCTCATCGACAATCTCAAACTCATACTAGGCATTCTAAGGAAGCACCAAATGCACCTCAACCCGACAAAGTGCACTTTCGGGATGGAAGGCGGGAAATTCCTTGGCTTCATGATCATACAACGGGGAGTAGAGGCAAACCTGAAAAAATGCAGGGTCATCCTTGAGATGAACCACCCGACAAAGATCAAGGTCATCCAAAGATTGACCAGGCGGCTCCCCTCCTTTTCACAGTTTCTCAGTGCCTCGGCTCAGAAGGCCATTCCCTTCTTCAAACTCATGAAGAAGGGCATTAGTTTCAATTGGGAACCCGAGTGCGAAGAAGCCTTCCAACACTTCAAGTGTTAGCGAAGCCTCCCATACTCTCAAAACTTAGAATGGGAGAGACGCTATACCTCTACTTATCAATAATGGAAGAAGCACTAGCAGTAGTGCTCGTCCAATTGAGAAGACGGACAAAAGACACAAAGCCCAGTATATTTCATAAGTAAGGTCCTCCAAAATGCTGAGGTGCGCTACTCGAGGCTCGAGAAACTCGTCTACACACTACTCACGGCATCTTGACACCTTGGGCAATACTTCTAAAGCCACCCCCATCATGATTCGAATGGACCAGGCTGTTAGGCAAGTGCTAGAGAAATTGGACCTGGTAGGACAGATGCTCGCTTGGTCAGTCGAGTTATCTCAATAAGAGATCGGATTCGAACCCAACAACACAAATCAAGGCTCAGACCATGACAGATTTCATTGCCGAAATGACCACGGGAAGCGAAACCCCAAAGCTATGGAATCTCCATGTCAACGGATCATCAAACACCAGGCCGGGAAGAACGGGAAAATTTCTGGAAAGTGAGAATGGGATCACTATCAAACAGTCCATTTGGTACAAGTTTTTGATCTCCAACAACCAAGCTAAATACGAAGCCCTCTTGGCTAGATTGTCCCTAGCCAAAGAAGTCGAAGCAAAAACACTAGAAGTCTGCAGCGACACCAAGGTAGTTAGCTCCCAAATAAACGGCGACTACCAAACACAGGACCTCCTGCTATAGTAATACTTATCCAAAGTTAAGGAACTAACCTTCAAGTTCGACGGGATGACCATCCGACACATTCCGAGCAAGTGGAGTGCGAGGGCCAACTTGCTCTCTAAGCTGGTAAGTACCAAGACGGTTTTAGCAAACCGATGACTAATCTAAGAGGTCATCAAGACACCATCCGTCATAGCCACAACCATGGCAAACTTCACCATATCAAATCAGCTTTCCTGGACTTTTCCAATCCTGCGATACCTCACCGACGGCAGCCTACCCGAGGACCCGAAGGAGGCTAAGCGCCTAAATCGGGAAGCCACGAAGTATACCATAATCGCAGGGCAACTGTACAAACAGGGATTATCCCAACCCCTCCTTAAGTGCATAGAGCCCGACACGGAATACATACTTTGTGAGATTCATGAGGAATGCTGCGGCCACCATATCGGGGGCCGAATCCTAGCCCAAAAGATGATTTGTGTCGGGTATTTCTGGCCCACCATCATCAGTGACTCTCTCTAATTGATCAAAAGCTGCCAGAAATGCCAAGTCCATGCCAACTTTTACCAGGTCGCCCCTTATCAGCTTACCACAATAACGGTAGATCGGCCCTTCGGAAACTGGGGAATCGACCTAGTGGGACCCTTCTCCACAGCCCCAAGGCAACTCAGATAACTCATAGTCATCATCGATTATTATACAAAGTGGATCGATGCTGAGGCACTAGCAGCCATCACGACTACTCAATGCAGAAAATTCTTCTGCAGAAAAGTTATAACCTGTTTCGGGATCCTCGAGATTGTAATTTCAGACAATGGAACCCAATTTACGAACAAACAATTTAAGGAGTTTCTAGAAAGAATCGACATCTCGCAACAGTTCAGCTCGGTGGAACATCAGCAAACCAATAGCCAAGTAGAAGCGGCCAACAAAATCTCTGCGAAAGGCCTCAAGAAATGACTAGACAAAGCCAAGGGCCTCTGGGCCGACGAGCTCAGATCCGTTGTCTGGTCGTACCGAACATCCCCCAAAATATCAACCGGGGAGACCCCCTTTCGGCTCACATAGAGGCCGTCATTCCGATAAAGGTTGGGGATCCCGGCCCCCGGAAAAATGTAGGAAGACATGATGAGGACGTAGAGCGCAACCCCGTGGAGGAAGTCATGAGCATAGCACACCTACGGGAACTAGCCCTAAAACAAAGGATAAGCCTAAGGTACAACTGATGCATGGTAAAACAGGACTTCAAACCAAGAGATTTCATCTTACGACGTAATGATATCGGTCCCCCACTCTGAGATAAGGAAAGCTCACACCTAACTAGGAGGGTCCCTACCAGATTAAGATCAAAATTGGGAAAAGATCCTACAAGCTTGAATGACTCAACGGGACCGAGTTACCATGGTCATGGAATGCAGCAAATATACGATGCTACTACACATAAGAATGCACCACCGAGCTGATACCTTTAGCAAGACTAAGGTTATTTTGCAATTTTTATGATCTTCCTTTATTTTTTTATTTTCCATTTATCATTATTTCTGTTCTCTTT
>NC_029786.2:76476346-76478857 GCF_000816755.2 Arachis ipaensis | reverse complement strand
CCTTAAGAAAAATTATTCATACATTTTATTTTCAAAAGTATTTCTCCTACATTCTCACCAAACCGACAGCACAAACAGAATAAATAAATGGCTACCCCAAGGTCCGATCATCCCTGAGGCCAACACAAACGGATATCCTAAAATAAACACAAGTATGTTCATAACAGCCCACCAGGAGGCTCACTATTCATAACTATGCAAATAGCTCACCAGAAGGCCACATAAGAGCAATTCAAAATCCGCCGAGAAAACGGCACGACAACTTAAGAAAATTGTTCGCAAAAGTAAAAACACGTACGCTGATCAAACGACTTACAAAGGAAATTGTTATGCCAAAGCGGCTTACAAACTTAGAAAATTTTTGCATAAAAATATAAAAAGTCATTCCAAGTCCACGATCTCCTCATCTCTCACAGTTCTGAATGCCCCCTTAACGAACACATCAGCATCAGGGGCTAGCACCCAAACATGAGCCTTCAAGGTCTCCTCCATTGCCGAGATCACATCCTTGGCATTCGTAAGTAGTCTCTCGTTCTCCTTCTTCAACTTGGCCACCTCAGCCTTTAGCAACTCCGCCTCAGCAAGCATGGTAGCAACCCTCAATTCAACATCGGCTGCCTGCTTCTGGTCTCAAGCCAGTTGAGAACGAAGCGAGGTCTCTAACTCAGAAAGACGAAGAATTTCTGAGCCAGCGTCCTCGACATCCTTCATAGCCTTCAGACGAGCCATCTTGGCTGCCTCCAGCTGCTCCATCAGCCTCTCAGTCTCCGCCTGGGACTGGCGAAACTTGCGGTCCAAGAGGGTCACCTGAGTCAACATCAGCTCCGCTTTCCAGACAATGGCAGCCAAACGGAGGAAGGCACGATATATGGACTTCATCTGCCCCGCAATGTCACAATCATGGAAAAATTCCTCGGTACCTGGCAGGAGATGTTGACCATAAAAGTCGGAGCATCGAAACTCCGGTCCATCACGGAAGGCACAGGTCTATCCTCCTCCAAGTTCTCTCCGGAACAATCCTCAACACTCCTTCTCCGCTTCCTGCTAGCCTCAGAAACCGGAACCCCTACAACCTCTACTTCTGCCTCAACCACAGCTATGGCAGCCTCGATAGCAATCACCTCCTGAGAAATCGTGCGAGAATCCGACTGAGTCACGGACTGAGGGGTCGACGGTGAAACCTCATCGCCATCGCTCCCAGCATCTCAGACCATAGAAGCCTTTAACTGAGCAAGCATGGTCAAGTCCTAAGCCATCTCAACTGAAAAAGGATAGAAAAACTTTTTCAGTAAAGTTACAAACTTGGCAATAAAGGAGAAAGAAACAAAAACATAAACAAAACCCACTAACATAAGTCTGACACGCCACCGAGTCTCCTATTATGTCCCGAAGGTTTAACGGCCTATCCTCAAAAACCGACAACAGAACGTCGGCAATATCCTTGTTCTCAAAAGACAAACCCTCATATGTAATCCGAGTTAAATACGACGCACTGGCGCCAAAATTCTAATACGTAGCAAAACAGCGTTCCCCTCGAGGGTCAGCTAGAAAGGATGGTGCCCCCGAGCAGGTTGGATCTTGAAGTATTCCTCCTTAAAAACGTGGAAGGAATCCTCAAACAACCCGAAGATCTACCAATTTGACTGGGATAAAAAAGATACATAGCCTTTCTTATGATTCCCCTCTTTAGTCAGAAGGGTGCATAGGAAGAAATATAAATATTCGAGAGCTCCAAGTAATCACAAACTAATTCGAAAGTTCGGATGACCGCCCAACTATTAGGATGCAGTTAAGACGGTGCCACCGAACACCGATTCAGCAAAGCCTGAACAAACGGGGAGAAGGAAAATCGCACCCCAACCGAGTAAACATTAACTCATAGACCCACAACTAATCTGTAACTCGGGGGGAGTCAGGGTTTATATAGCAGACCCTCTTATCCACCCCGAAATGCGAAATCTCGTATTGTCGCTCAACGTCACCATCTCCACAAATTGCTCCATCATCATGCAACTTCTGGAGATCCTCCTCTATAATCTGGGAGGGGTGTCCCCCGCACATCAGAGGTCACCCAATAGTAAGCGTTGGGTACACCCTCAGCCGAGGCAACGGGAGCCCTAGCGCCCTCAGCTCTCCGACGAACTATACCTAAAAACCAAAAAGGGCACCACCGTCAGCCCACTTCCCGGAGAAAGAAAACCATACAAATTCTAACGCGTTTAAATGCATGGCAGGAGTCTGCTATAGAAGAATAAACTATATAGATCGAATCTCCGATCCATCTCACAACCCATGCCAGTAACTTCGTGTACAGCTTTGAACCAATGACCATTCGATCTATAGAAAAATAAACTATATATCTATCTATTAACGGTCATCAACCATATTTTATAAGTGATATTTCTTTAGGTTGTGTTTAATTAGAATAAGACAAAAACACTTAGAATAAGATACAAAAAATAAAAAATAAGAAATTACTTAAAAAAGTCAAATTATAAAAGTTCAAATTTT
>NC_029786.2:76475335-76475989 GCF_000816755.2 Arachis ipaensis | reverse complement strand
AAAATACAATATTTAAATTTATATTTTATTTGCAAATATAATTTTGTAGGGTCGTATTCTTGTTTTAATATCTCACGCTTGTAAATAAATGTAGTTTATGCTTTAACAACTAGCCTACTACTGCCAATGGCTTACATTATACGTTATAGTACATTATACATATACACAGTGCAATTCATACATTTCACATGGTTTAGTAATGTGCATTTTGTATATGTATGTAGACGACTAGAGAAGTACACTTACATTAATGTAACGTAGGAGATACGAAGATATGTGTATAAGTTAAAATTGGGTTACAAGACAAATAAAATAAAATAATGCAAAAAAGTAATAATTAAAGAATGTAGCTGTTGATAGCTCAGCAAAATGAGAACCGACAGTAGTGGATGGTAAAAAAATCGGCTACATACTTGTGTGTGCACTAAACTCCATAAAATTGAACTCTCATCGAATTAAGCAATGCAAGTGCAATTCAAACCATTTCTATAGGTCCATCTTCCTGGTTTGATTTAATTTAGTCATCAGCTCTGAATATATTATCGAAAGAGTTTCAAATATTTTAAATATATCAGTGTTCGGTATTTTTAGTGATTGATTTTAATTATATATAAATTTTATAATTAATACTAGAGAAAATTTCACTTTTTTATA
>NC_029786.2:76471917-76475089 GCF_000816755.2 Arachis ipaensis | reverse complement strand
CATTTTCCTATAGTATATATATATATATTAACGTATTAGCTTTAGTTGATAAGTTGATTAAATTCATTAAAAAGGAAATAAAGTACTAAATTTTAGGCAATAATAATGCCTTAAGAAGCTTAATGAGAAAAAAGACTAGGTTTTATACATAACAAAAAATTAGAAGAAAAAGTTGGATATACATTCATTTTGGCTTTAGTTTACCATGAATAAAGTTTGGCCACCATTAAAATTATATTGTTGCATTTAAAAATACGTTGTTCTCAAATATTGGGAAGCCATGGCCTTAGATTCAACTCAAAATTAAGAAAATAATATCACGTAGATTTATTCCGATTTATTTCAACTATCACTTTAAAAATTTTGGTACATTTACAAAAATAATATATCTAAACTGAACATTTTTGTTTAGATATATTTATTGTTGAGGATACCAAAAGATTTTGAAGTGATAGTTATTATGATCGGAATAAAGTATAATAAGTTTCTTGTATTTACTGGTTGAGTTCGTCATTATCTTGTTCGACTTCAGATGCCGGCTCCTCCTCCTCTTCAAATAATCCGCCGTGGATCCCAAACGCGGCGTGTCCGCTCCCAAAAGCCTTTATATGATCCTTAAGCGACCTCTTGTGTTTAAAATCGGATCCACAGATGCAATACCAAAGTTTGCCACAATTTTTCTCATGCGTCCGCCAATCGCCTCGGACGGCGAAGGCCTTGCCGCATTTCCGGCACATGAAGGGCTTGATCCCATGCTTCCTCTTGTAATGAGTTTGGAGGGTTCTAAAATCCTTCAATGGCTTTGATCTTGGGTGGTCAATGTTGTTCCTACAACCTGGTGCACAGCAATAACATGGAAGCCTAAGCATACCTGTTGGTTGAGTTCCTCTTAGAGATTCAGGACCTTTTCTGTATTGTGATCCATGCCCCCACATATGCATCTAATTAAATAAATAAAAAAAAAGAATACATGGATTAATGGTTATTTATTAAAACTTGCAAGATTTTAATGTATGTTATGTTGTTGATTGTTATGTGTTCTTTTGATTGTCACGTTTGTTTTGAAATTGAGAGATGAAAAAATTTGATGTACTACTCTTCAAGATAAGCATTCAAAATTTGGCTAGTTTAGAAGGCCATCCAATAATTACTTTCTATCAGCAGTGGAATGTGTTTTGAGTTTTAGATTTATTATGTCTTTTAAAATTTTGGATGAGGAGGTTTGGTTTTCGGATATTGAGATAACGAAATTTAATGTAGTCCTTTACTTTTCTTTAGGAGTGTTAATAAGTAATTATTATCTATTGAAGAAAAAAAAAACACAAAAGCATAAAAAACAAAATAAACAAAAGTTGTATATTGGTGAAAAACAAATCAAGATAGGCCAACAATAGTAACTTTTTAGAGCGTTGGTATCACGTTAATGATCATGAAGGTGCCAATATTTAGAAACTAAATGCACCATTTTATTTATTGTTCATAATTTCATTTATATCCAGCAATCATCTGCAGTAGTTGACAAATGACATAGACAACAATTATTGTCACACATTAGCCACTTATAAGGAACATCTGTATACTATTATTACTACTTCCTTTTCCGCTCCAAATTATTATTAGCATCCTTACTTATATATTAATAATTATTAGTTACAATCCAAAAAAAAATTATTAGTTGCTTATTATAATAAGGACATATATATAGTTCAAATGATTATTAAGAAACAATGTAAAATCTTTGTTGCAACACACGAGTATATAAAATGAGGATTCAGATAGCAGTTCTCTTAGGTAAACAATAAGAGATGTGAATAATAGGTTGCATTTCAGGTCTATTAATTTTAAAAACAAAGATTATATCTAACTAATTTAAAATTTAATTTTTAAAATTAAAATTAATTTTTTTTAACATATTATTTAAATTGTTTAAAAAAATGTTATTTTCCTATATTTTCTCTTAAGATCATTAGTAGTTATTGTTTGCTACTTTCTCTGCAATACTTGAATGAAAAAAATAAGGGTAGCAGCTGCTGTTTAATTATTATTATTATTATTATTATTATTATTAAAATGTATATAATAATTATGTCCATGTATAGGACTATGAGGTATAGAAGGGTCTTTGATTCAGAATAAAAAGGGCTACAAAGAGAAACAAAATGTGTTGTTGGGGATTAATATACATGAATGATATATCATTTTTTCTGAGCGATCTGGAAGAAGAAACTGCACAATTTTCAGTTGTATACTATTTATTATTATTTGGCTGCATGCTAATAAGATAGTTAGATAGATCATAGATATGTGAAGCAGCACAGACTTCAATGTAGAAGATAGAGGCATAAAGAACATTGGCCTGAGTAGTTTAATCAACAAAAAGGAAAGGATCTGAATTCTGATCTCACTCACAGTTTCATTCAGGAAAAAAAAAGAGATCACTTTAATTTCATTTATATATATTAAATAAATTAATTAAGTCCTGCTTCACCATGCAAAAAAGCATAAAATAATTTTAGTAGTTAGGACTGACGGACAAGAAAACGACCTTGTTAAAAAAAATTAAAAATAAAAGGTGAAGGTGAAGATCTAGGAAGGAAAAAAAAAAAAGCCATCATGATCAGAAGAAGATGACCCCTACATATATACTTCCCTTATTGGATTCAATCAATTCTTTTCCTCTTTCCATGGAAGCACAGAGAACCGTTAAGAAGCTTAAATCAGGCAACAGAAAGTTATGCAGACCAAACTATATCTAAGAAAATTCTTCTTTATTTATTTATATAAATTTTTATATTTTTAATAACCTTGGATTTTAGGTTTGATGGTTAGTTTGCAAACTCCTTTAGAAGTTTTCAGCTATAATTTTGGAAGAGATTTCTGAAAACTGAAAACTGTGATCTACCTTTTTCAAATACTTAAAAGAAAATTAAAACAAAAAAAAAATCATATAGTAAAAAGAGATAACAAAAGAAGAACAAGCTAAAACCTTGTATGTTGGTTATTATTATCTAAACTTGGAAAAATCATAGTGTTTATTTATTTCTTTTATATTTTTCCTTCTTCATGTATACATAGTAATATTGTCTATGTACTCTTTCTAATGGTCAGAAATTTTTTATTTTTATTTTTAATAAACTGCAAATAATATACTCTCAAAATTCATAAAAGGAAA
>NC_029786.2:76470751-76471814 GCF_000816755.2 Arachis ipaensis | reverse complement strand
ACTTAAAAAATATGGTAGATAGAGAACAAAAGAAAGAGGGGAAGAAGATTTTTTTTTTTTAGTAAAATAATGGTGTAAATTACTTACTTGCATATTGTTGTATCTGTTGAAAGTTTTGTAGCAAACAGGGCAAGAAAATTGAGTTGGACCAATGAGAATCTGGGTTGGGGTTGGGATCCAGTACTGTCCCTTGTTGAGTCTTGTACCCAAGAACCCTTTATGACACTGCGACTCTTCACTCCCTTCTCCTTCTTCTTCATGATGATGTTGTTCTTTCTCCGTTGATGATGAATTGCTATTGTTATTATTGTTAGAAGAAGATTCTATGGAGGTAATTGTTGCCAGCTCAGCAGCACTAGGGTTTGGTAACCCTATGTGAAGTGCAACCGTCACACTATTGTTGTTGTCTTCTTCTTGGTCGTCTTTGTCTTCGTCGTTGTTGCCGTCCTCCCCTTTCGCCTCGCCTTTGGGCTTGTTGCGACCGCCATGGATTCTGATGTCCTCGTCCATTTTGTCGTGGATGAGGACAAAACTAGTATCCATGGCAGTGCAGGTGGTGGTGGAAAGACTATGATCTTGTGTTTCTTGATCTTTTTCTGGTTGATGAGTATAATCATCATGGTGATGATGATAGTGATGTTCCTCGCGTTCCTGGTTTGCTGGACTAAGACTGAGAAGTGGGAGAGCTTCTCTGAGAGGAGGGGAAGGGGGTGAAGAATAATAAGAATAAGAAGAAGAAGAAGAAGAAGTAGTGGCAGTTGTAATTTGATGGTGGAGAAAGGTGCTATTATTATTGTTGTTGTAATTGGTGGTTTTGATGAAGTTGTGAAGATAAGGATGGTGGTGGTGGTGGTGGTGGTGGTGATGAGAGGAAGAAAGAGGAGGAGGATGAGTGGGATTATAATTGAAATGGTTATGGTTATTGTTATGGTGGAAGAAGCCTCTGAAGAAATTAGAGTAAGGGTCTGCCATGGGTGAAAGATGAAACACAACAAAAAGGAAAATAAATAAATAAATAAAAAATAAATAAAGAAAACAAAAAAGAAAGAAAGTGTTTGAAGAG
>NC_029786.2:76470307-76470623 GCF_000816755.2 Arachis ipaensis | reverse complement strand
GTGATTAAACCTTTGATAATTAGTGGGATTTTATTATCTACTAGAAGTGTGAAGGAATCTAATGCCGTTTATAGTTACGAGCATTATTCAATTAATTTTAATTTAGTATTTTTATTATTTAGAATATATAACTGTATATTTTTTAAACATAAGTAAATATGAGAAGTGTTAATATTGTAAGTGTGAAGAATAGTATACGAAATTATTTTTACATTGAAAATAATAAAGAATAAAAAATTTATTAACTAATTATCTTAAAATTTTGAGTTGAATATAGTTTTTTTTTATTTTATATTCTTTCACTTGTAATAAATTT
>NC_029786.2:76469563-76470027 GCF_000816755.2 Arachis ipaensis | reverse complement strand
CATAAAGTATGAAAAAGTGTGATATAAATGAAAAAAAATTCTTTTAATAAGAATAAAAAAAAAGTAAAATAACTAATAAAAAAAAATTGTTAAAAAAAGAGGTTCAATGAAGTGGAGTCACAATAAAAAAGAAAGATACAAAAGGTGGAAAAAAAGTAAAACAAAAATTCAGTAAAAAATCTTGTAAGGAGAGAAGCGAGATATTACGAGGGAGAGGCTCTAAGTGCAAGACATTAGGTAAGATCTGGATGCATGGGAGAAATAAGATGATGCAAGGTTAAAAATTTAGGAAATATCTGCTTTTATGTTGTTTGTGGTATTCTGTTAACGTATATGTTTTGTGAGTTTTTGTTCGGATTATTCTTTCTTTATAAGTTGTTGTGATGAGTTTCTATTTTATTGTCTTATAAACAGTGAGGATTAACCAAATCACCATTTAAAGTCGAGAATTTTACAACAATTGA
>NC_029786.2:76458249-76469240 GCF_000816755.2 Arachis ipaensis | reverse complement strand
TTCCCCTCAAAATAATTATAATATTTTCTACAAATTAATAAATAATTAATTATGTAGTATTCTTATACTTATGTAGTACTAATTAATAACATTGTTCTAATAAGAAAATAGTATTAGTTAATGTAATAAATGTTTAGTTTGTGTCACAATGCAATCTTAAATTCTTTACCATTGAATGTATTTGACGATTTGATCAAACGCACACACATGCACTAGTATTATAGCTAGATTTTTTTCCTCCCCTAACCATTTTAGCGAAGCAATGCAATGAGTTTTAATCACAAACGTCCTCTCTTTCCAAGGTAATTATAACCCAAGCACTACCTAGCATGTCATAATTTACAAAGTGATAGCACACAAACATTTTAGTGTAAAATTTTCTTTGCATTAAATTATTTCTATAAAATTTGACATCAAATTAAAGGGTTGGGCTAGCATTCAATATATATTATATTAAAATAGGGTCTTCTTCTCTATCTTACTACTGAGGTAGGTTTACTTTTTATCATTTGAATTTTTCTCATCATCCCTTTAGGGTTATGAGTTATGACTTTTACTTCCTTCTCCTGCTTTTTATATCATTGCAATTCTATAGGTACTGTTGCCATTGCTCCCTTTATCAGTAACCCCAACCCCATATATATATATAATTAAGTTTTTTTTTTCGCTCAAGTCAGAATGGATCTAAGAGGTAGAAAATGAATGAAATGAATGAATACCTGAAGGGATCTGGGTCCTCTATTTATAGGTGATGGCGAATATCTTATCTTATCTTATTTGGCTAAGATAAGGGAGATGTTTGAATTCGAAAGTTGGTTAGGAGCTTTGGAAGGGCCGGTTCTGGGCCTTCGGGTCGAAACGGGTTGTACCGGGTAACCGGGTGTGCGGGATCCGTGGGTTGGATCCGTAACAGTTGCCCCCGCAGCGGGAGAGCGAGCGAGGTCGGTCTGTCGCTGGGAGACGTTTGTTATGGGCTCGATTTTTTCTCGGGTGCCCGTCTAATTTCTTTGAGATGAGGTCGGTGCCTCGGTTTTCGTATCGTGGAAGATTCGTCTGACCGTTTAGGTCTGACGTGACTCTTCCGTATCAGTCGCGTCTATTGCGTTCTTCGAGGCGTTACCTTCTTTCGAGGGGGGTATTTATTGCAAGCTGCCCTTTTTCTTTTTTGCCCTTGCGTTTGCTTTGCTCTCTAAGGGTAGTTTTGTTATTTTGCTTTTTTCGAAAACCGTTTTGGTTTTCCTCCTTCAGTTCCCTCGTTCTGCTTTTACTTCTCTATTGCTTCTTTTTCCAACCAGAGCATTTCCCATTCTTCATTTTCGCTTTTCGTGGTTTTGGTTGGTCTTCTTCTGCGACATCTTTCCTTTGGGTTGTCTTCTTTCGATTTATCAGGTTAGCATTTCTCTTGTTTCTTTTTGCTTCTTCTGCTTTGTTTTCTGCAGTATTTTGTTTTTGTTTTTGTTAAGTGTAGTTGTTTTAGAGTAGTTTTGTGGTGTTTGTATGGTGGTTAGATAGTTCTGTTGGGTTCTTAGAAAAGGGTTGGGGCGAGTGCCACCGTATAATTGGTGGTGTGCGGTGGCGGTGTTTTTTGGTTTTTTACCCGTCGTCGTTTTCTGCTGTGAGGTTTGGCTGACGGTGGTGCTCGTCGATCTTTTAGGTATGGCTCGTCGACGGACGGAGGGTGTGAGGGCTCCGGTGGCCCCGGCGGGAGGTGTCCCTGACCTTTTTTCTTGGGTCACCAGTGATGTTTGGGGGACGCCGTCACGGATGACGGAGGCTGACCTCCAGCGGCTCCGTGATGAAGGAGCTGTTTGCGGGGGTGGCGATGCCGAACGTCACTACGAGCTTGCCCTCCCTGGGGTTGACGAGAGGGTTTGCTATACCAATCTCGACTCCCCGACAGTGCCGGATTGGATGTGGGTGTATGAGGCGATGTTTACTCGGCTTGGTGTTCGGCTTCCCTTTTTTCCGTTTGTTCAGCAGTTGTTGAATCGGTGTTCCGTGGCGCCATCCTAGCTTCATCCGAACAGCTGGGCGGCGATACGGTCTTTTGAACTTGTTTGTGATTTCTTAGAGCTACCTGTTTCAGTAAATGTTTTTCTTTTCCTTTTTTTGTGTACTCTTCCGACTAAGGAGGGGAAGCATAAGAAAGGGTATGTATCTTTCCGAGCTCAGCCCCATCGTCGTGTTTTCGGTTTGTATGAGGATTCCTTTCACGGTTTTAAGAGTGGCTATTTTAAGGTTCGTCCCGCGGAGGGACATCATCCCTTTTGGTTGACATTGGAGGGTGATCGTCGGTTTCCCACTTACTGGAATTTTAAGGCGGGTCCGTCGGTTTTTACTCGGGTTTCGAAAGAGTTCCTGTCTTCGGAGGAGCGGGATATTGCTCTCGTTTTGTGGCAGTTGTTTGGAGAGCATCCTCTTAATCCCCGGGACGTGATGGGTGATCCGGTTGCTTGCCGGTCATACGTTGGTGTGTGTCCGTTTTTTCTTTGGTTTTTATGTTTTGTTTCCCGTTTTTGTAACTTGGGATTTTTTGTATTGTTTGCAGTTGAGATGGCTGGTGGCTTGACATCCTTGGCTCGTTTGAAGGCGGCGATGGCCCTGGAGGAGGGGTCGTCGTCTCCGGCTACTCCTGTTTCTAACCCTGCCGTGGATTCTCAGCCAGTTTCTCAGGAGGTAGTTTCCTCGGGTGTGCGGGCCGAGGCTCAAGTTTCTCCAGGGCCTACGAACTCTCCTGAAGTTGTCGTGGTGACGGCTGCTGAGGCTTCTCGGAAGAGAAGAAGGCCTGAGGACCCGAGCAGCGAGACCTTTGAGGATGAAGGTTTGGTGCCCAGTGTGATGGACCGACGTTTTGATGCTCCGGGGTTTATTGATCAACACTTGATGCCTGGGACGGAGCCGTTTTTTGATGGCTGTGATGTTTCGTTCCAGGCTAAGTCGGTGTATCGTGCTCTTCTCCGATCTGCCGTTGTTGTTCGGAAAGCCGAGCCCGTGATGGCGCAAGTTGGCTTGTTGGACAAGAAGCTCCGTCATTCTCAGGCTGAGGTGGCGAAGCTGAAGGAGGAGCTTGAGGCTGCCGGGGTTGCTAGGGAGAAGGCGGTGAAGTCATCTGAGGAAGCCGGGGCGGAGATTCTCCGACTTTCCGAGGTTGAGACTTCGCTTCTTTCTCAATTGGCGGAGGAGCGGCAACGGGCTTCTGATGCGGGTTCTCAGGCGGCTGTGCTTCTCAGTGAATCAGAGACTTTGAAGGCCGAGGTTGTTGCCTTGAGGAGGGAGAAAGCGGAGTTATTGGCTGATGCAAAGGGTGCGATTGCGGCTACCGAGGAGACGATGAGGGCTCAGGCTTTAGTGCTGGCTCCTGGTGCGGATGTGTCCGTGATGGGGGCCTTCAAGACTGTTCGTGATGGCCAGATCGTCGATCTCGAGTAGCCTTCTATCTTTATCTTTTTGGATTTTTCTTTAGACTGTGTTTTGGATACTTTTGGATGGCCAAGGGCCGTGTATTTTGGGATTTTGGAACACCGAACTTTTCGTTTTATTAGTGTTTATTGGCCGTTCGGGCTTTTTTGTATGTTCCGTTGTTATATTGTTTCTGGGCCGTCCGGGCCTTCTTTATATTCCGTTTTAGGCTATTTTGTTCCCTCGGACCGTCGTTTGGTCGGGTTTTTTCGTGGATATCCGCGTGTTTGGGCCTGGGCCTCGAGTAGTTTTTATCTCTTTGGATTTTTCTTTAAACTGTGTTTTGGATATTTTCGGTTGGCCAAGGGCCGTGTATTTTGAGATTTCGGAACACCGTTCTTTCGTTTTAATAGTGTTTATTGGCCGTCCGGGCCTTTTTGTATATTCCGTTGTTGCATTATTTTTGGGCCGTCCGGGCCTATCGTATATTCCGTTTTAGGCTATTCCGTGTGTATTTTATTTGTTCCCTCGTACCGTCGTTTGGTCGGGTTCTTTTCATGGATATCCGCGTGTTTGGGCCTGGGGGTGATCAGTCCCCCAATTGTGGCCTTGTTTTCGTTCCGTTTTTGGGACATTTAGGAAAATATAAATAGCTGTTTTAATGGAATTTTTATTGATGGTTGGGCCTCGTTAAAACCCTCCGTTGGTGGCGGGAAAGAGTACCCGAGTTTAAAACTTAGGTGAAATAAAAACTTAGAATTTGTAAACTGGTAGGAGAAGTACAAAAACAGAAATGAGGACAAGGGTGCGACCTTGAGGGTTGCTCTAGGCGTAGTATCGTCGCAAGTTGGCGGCGTTCCATGTTCTCGGGACTTCGTCGCCGTTGAGCCGTTCGAGTTTGTACGCTCCTTTTCCGATTACGGCCTTGATTCTATATGGTCCTTCCTAGTTGGGGGTGAGCTTTCCTTCTCCTGGGGTCGGGGGACCGATGTCGTTTCGTCGTAAGACGAGGTCGTCGGCCGCGAATTCTCGCCGGATGACTCCGTGATTGTATCTCAGGCTGATTCTTTGCTTTAGGGCTAGCTCTCTGAGATGGGTTATGCTTCTTGTTTCATCAATGAGGTCTCGTTCCGCTTCCTCGTCGTTACCTCCGACCGTTTTTCTAGGGCTTGGGTCTCCGATCTCTACCGGGATGACCGCCTCAACATCGTATGTTAGTCGGAAAGGTGTTTCTCCTGTTGTTGTTTGAGGTGTGGTCCGGTATGACCATAGGACCGATCCAAGTTCATCGGCCCATAGTCCTTTGGCTTCGTCGAGCCGCTTTTTAAGTCCTTTGACGATTATTTTGTTCGCGGATTCCACCTGACCGTTTGTCTGAAGGTGTTCTACCGAGCTGAATCGGTGGGATACATGTAGTCCCTCTAAAAATTCTCTGAATTTTTTGTCGGTAAATTGGGTTCCGTTGTCCGAGATAACGACCTCGGGGATCCCGAATCGGGTGATGATCTGACGCCAGAGGAATTTTCGGCATTGGGTTGCCGTTATGGAGGACAGGGGTTCGGCTTCGATCCATTTAGTGTAGTAGTCTATGGCGACGATGAGGTATCTAAGCTGGCCGGGTGCCGTAGGGAAGGGTCCGACGAGGTCGATGCCCCAAGTGCCGAATGGCCGTTCTGCCGATATGGTGCTGAGCTGGTGCGGCGCGGCTTGGTGAATATTGGCGTGCCTTTGGCATTTGTTGCAGTTTTTAACTATTTGTATGGAATCCCGGATAACCGCAGGCCAGAAGTAGCCTGCTCTGATGATTTTTTGGGCTAATGTTTTGCCCCCGACGTGGTGACCGTAGCAGCCTTCGTGGATTTCACGGAGTATGTACTCCATGTTCTCGGGTTCGATGCACTTGGGCAGGGGTTGCGAGAATCCGCGTTTGTATAGCTGTCCTGCGACAATGGTGTAGTTGGCGGCTTCCCTTTTTATTCGTTTTTCCTCTTTGGGGTCTGGTGGCAGTGTTCCATCGAGGAGGTATTGCAGGATAGGGTAGGTCCAAGATCCCCGGTTTGAGATTGTCAGATGAGCGTCGGTCGTTGTTGACACGGAGGGTGTCTTGACGACTTCCTGGATCAGCGATTTGTTACTGTGTCCGGGTTTGGTACTGGCTAGCTTGGAGAGTAGGTCTGCCCTGGCATTTCGTTCCCTAGGAATGTGCTGTATGGTAACGTGCTCGAATCCTTCCTTTAGTTTGTTTACCTTGGCGAGGTATTGTTGGAGTAGGGGATCTCGTGTCTGGTAGTCTCCGTTAATTTGGGAACTGACTACCTGAGAATCGGTATTTACTTTTAGGACCTTTGCTCCGACTTCCCTGGCTAAGGATAGACCTGCCAAGAGGGCCTCGTACTCTGCCTGGTTGTTTGAGACCGGGAATTCGTATCGCACTGACTGTTCGATCACGACTCCGTTTTGGCTTTCGAGAATGACTCCGGCGCCTCCGGAGGTGGTATTTGAGGAGCCGTCAACATGTAGCTTCCACGATTCGGGGGTGGAGTCTCCTGGTGTCATTTCGGCGATAAAGTCAGCCATGGCCTGTGCTTTGATCGCGTATCGGGGTTCGAACTTGATATCGAACTGGGATAGTTCGATGGACCATGCTAGCATTCTTCCCGCTAAGTCGGGTTTTTATAGTACCTGTTTGACCGCTTGGTCGGTTCGGACCGTCATGGAATGAGTTTAGAAGTATTGTCGTAGGCGCCGGGAGGCTATAAGGAGTGCGTAAGCTAGCTTTTCTATGCGTGAGTAGCGAGCTTCCGCATCCTGTAAGACTTTGCTTATGAAGTATATGGGTTTTTGATCTTTTTTCTCATTTTCTCGGATTAGTGCCGCTGCGAGTGCCTCCTCCGTTATGGAGAGGTATATGTAAAGTGTTTCCCCTGTCTGGGGTTTGGCGAGGATTGGTGGTTCCGCTAGAACTTTTTTGAAATGTTGGAAAGCTTCTTCACATTCCGTTTCCCATTTGAAAGGTGTTCCTTTTTTCATTAGTTTGAAGAAGGGGATTGCCTTTTGAGCCGATGCCCCGAGAAAACGTGATAACGCCGTTAATCTGCCGGTGAGCTTTTGGATTTCTTTGAGGTTTTTTGGGCTTGTCATTTCAAGGATGGCACGGCATTTCTCTGGGTTTGCTTCGACTCCGCGTTGTGTAATCATGAAGCCGAGAAATTTTCCTGCTTCCATTCCGAAGGCGCATTTTGTTGGGTTGAGCCGCATTTGGTACTTTCGTAGGGTGTTCATGATGACTTTGAGGTCGTCGGTTAGTTGTTCGCCGGATTCGGTTTTAGCGAGCATGTCGTCTATGTAGACTTCTAATTTGTTTCCGGACAGGTCTCGAAATATCTTGTTAACAAGTCTTTGATAGGTGGCTCCAGCATTTTTCAGGCCGAAGGACATTACTGTGTAGCAGTATGTCCCGTCCGGGGTGATGAACGCTGTTTTCTCTTCGTCTGGTCGGTGCATCGGAATCTGGTTGTAGCCGGAGTATGCGTCCATGAAGTTGAGGTATCGGTGACCGGGTGCAGCGTCTACCAATCCGTCGATGTTTGGTAGGGGAAAGGCGTCCTTTGGGCATGCTTTGTTGAGGTCCGTGTAGTCGACGCACATTCGCCATTTCCCGTTAGATTTTTTCACTAGTACGACGTTGGCTAGCCAGGTTGTGTAGGGGAGTTCCCGGATGAAGTTGGCCTCGAGTAGGGCTTTAACTTGTTTTTTGACTTCGGTGGCTCGGTCTGATGACATTTTTCTTCTCCTTTGTGCCACTGGTTTGGCTTTGGGGTCCACGGCTAGATGGTGGGACATTAGGTCGGGGTTTATTCCCGGCATATCGGCTGGTGTAAATGCGAACAAGTCTCTGTTCTGTTTCAGGAGTTGGGAGAGTTCTTCTTTAAGATCGTATGGGAGGTTCTTATTAATGAAGGTGTATTCTTCCTTGGTTGGCCCTATTTGTAGCTTTTCCATGTCTCCTTCTGGTTCTGGCCTGGGTTGGCCGTCTTGTCGCGCATCTAGGTCGGCTAGGAATATTCCGGCTGCATCTCGAGATTTTTTCCTTAAGGCTAGGCTGGTGTTGTCGCATTCGGTTGCGACCTATCGGTCTCCGTGGATGGTACCGACCGAGCCGTCGTCGGTTCTGAATTTCATGAGGAGGTACTTGGTAAAGATGATTGCAGAGAAGTCGTTGATTGTTTTTCTTCCGAGAATCACGTTATAGGCTGTGGAGTCTTTTAGGACTACGAATTCAGATAGGACTGTCTTTTTCTGGTTGCTTGTTCCTATGGTGATGGGGAGGGTGATTGAGCCATCTGGTTTGAGAAAGTTGTCCCCGAGTCCCGTGACGCCGTGGCGGTGTGTTTGGAGGTTGTCGTTGTGGAGTCCGAGTTTATCGAAGGCTCCTCGGAAGAGGATGTTCGAATCTGCCCCGGTGTCTACCAATATTCGTCGTACTAGGCCTGTTCCAATTCTAGCCGAGATGACGAAGGGGGCATCCTCGGCTGAGGTGCCGTGTTGGCAGTCCTCCGGTAAGAACATTATCGTGTTGTCGGCCACGGAGATTGGGGCTTGGTTTCTGACAGCCATTACCTTGAGGTCTTTCTTCATCGTTAGTTTTGACTTGCTCGATACGTCCTTGCCTGTGATGACGTTTACTATGATGGTCGGGTATCCCTCTGGGCTTTCCCTGGGGGGTTGCTTTTGGGTTCTCGGGTTACGCCCTTCTCTTTCCGACGACTTGTCTCTCTCCGTGCGCCTCGGTTCTCTGATGATTTTGGCAAATTCTGGGAGTTTGCCGTCTCGTATGGCCTGTTCAAGGGCGTCTTTTAGGTCGAAGCAATCTTGTGTTTTGTGACCGTACCCTCGGTGGTATTCGCAGTAGAGGGTTTTGTTGCCTTCTGTCCTTTCTCTGAGTTGTCGGGCTTTCGGAATGATGCCTCGATCTGCTATTTGGTGGTATATCTCGGTAATTGGTGATGTCAGGGGCGTGTAATTAGAGAATTTGCCTATTCTTGGTGGTCGGCTGGTCGGCCTGGGGTGGTCCCGTTGATTCTCTTTGGGTGTTGGGTTATAATGATGAGCCGAATTGCCGCGTTGGGTGTTGCCGTGCTGCCGTTTGTTGGCGGCGACGACCTGGCTGACTTCTTCATCGTTGATGTAGTCTTTGGCGACGTTCTGGATCTCATGCATGGTCCATACTGGTCTGGTGGTGAGGTGTTTGCGAAAATCTTCGTTAGTTAGCCCATTGGTCAGGCAAAGGCTAGCGACGGAATCCGTGAGTCCGTCGACCGTTAGACATTCGTCGTTGAAGCGGTCGAGGTATTTTCTTGTGGATTCCTCTTGTTTTTATGTGACCCCTAGTAAACTGATGGGGTGTTTGGCTTTAGTGATCCTAGTGGTGAACTGGGCCATGAACTTTTGTGTTATATCGTGGAAACTGGCTATGGATCCGTTTGGGAGGGCGTTGAACCATTTGATCGCTGGCCCGGCGAGGGTTGTAATACCCGGTCTAACCGAAATTAATTAAATAATAAGTTAAATAAGAGCGAATATGGTTGGAAGATTTGGCAATTGGAATTTGATAATTCAAATATGATATTTGGATTCAGTGAATTTTTTCGAGTCGGAAAACATAGTTTTCTGCGTAAAAGCGCGCAGTGGAATTTTGACCGGCAGTACCGGTAAAATGAGAGAGTTATGTCCGTCGGAAGATTGGGGGTTGAATCTGTAAATTCTGCAGCTTTTAACTTAGAAAATTTTTAGCAGAACGACCCTACGCGCGTAGGCGCACCTGGCGTGTGCGCGCCGTTCTTCCAGAAAGCACCATCCACGCGTGCGCGTGGTGTGCACGGGCGCGTCGATGCGCTGTACCAAATGCCCAGCTATTTTCCAGAGAGTTGTGCCAGGGTCGTGCCAGTTTTGTGCCTGGGCGCAAGAGCACCCACGCGTACGCGTGGCTGACGCTTGCGCGCCGTTTGGATATTTTTTAACCCGCGCTGGTATTCACTCATAATACATGGTCGAATGAAAAATTATGATCTATTCTAGATAACCCTAAGTTATCTTAATAGAAGGTTTGGTGAGCATAAGTGATTAGGTAGGCCTTTAACGGAAAGCAACCTCAGAGTGGAATGACTGGTGGGCGATGTCAAAGCCATCATCCGGGAACTCCGTGTCGAGGTAGATTGGGACTTTGCTATAGTTGTAGAGGAGTTGGACACGTGTCCTGGAAATGTCCTAAGAAGGTCAATCGGAATACTACCAAGGGCCAACAACAAGGTCGTGTGTTCACTACAACAACGGGTGATACCGTTAGATCCGATGGTTTGGGAACTGGTAAGCGAAAGATCGGTAACAACGTGTTAAAAGTACGATTAAGTTGGTATGTGGTTTTGGCTATCATAGATAGAAATCTAGTGAATGCCAGTCATGCTAAGTTGTGGTTGTGAGGAAGTAAGTGATAGAACTCGTACTAGACGAGAGATCAGAATAAAGCAGCGGAAACTTGTGGAAGCAGTAACACAGGATAGCTACGAATAAGAGCTGTAAAAGTTTACTATAGTATCTTATGTTTGAATACTAGAAGGGTTAAGCGGGTTACTGCAAGTAATGATCCCCAATAGTTGGAATTGATTGCGGCTGCGAGCTTTGATGGTTCTAAAGCGGATGAGAAAATTATCATTGATGCATAATTGGATTTAGATGATGAGAGAGTGCAAGTTGTCGTGTTTGAGAGATGAGTACCATGATGTTTGGTCATAGTGACCTTGGAATTAGATTGAGATTTATAATGATTGGTTTTGAAAGACGAATGTGAAAACCACTAAATTGGAATGCTGATGCGGTACTGAGATTGGTTTAAGGAAACCCGTGACGGGTGGTAAACTCCAATTTTTGGGGAGGTACTGTTGAAAATTTTTCCCAAGAAATTGAAAGAGCGTTGGTTATGGTTTTGAGGATGATTTTTGATATGAGTAATGTTAACAAAAGAGATGTGTCTCGAATGCTTTTATAGATTATTAAAGGAAAGCAGATTCTTATAATTTTGTTAAATTGTTATTTCAAACTCATTTGCTTTCCAGAAATGAAAGGGTTTTTGATTGATGAGTCGGAGGCTTTATAACAGCAAGTCATGTGGAAATTCGAGGGTTTGAGAATAAGAAAGTAAGTTTGGAGTTTATGCTTGGAGTTGAGCTGTGATTAGTGGTAATTGGCTTGGCAAAGAGAGAGGATAGTGATGGAGTATCATTAAGGTGTGGTGATGATCTTTGATTGATTATAGTGATGGGGGACGATGGCTATGATTAACGACGATGGTAATATTATTGATGACATGATTTGAGATTTAATAGGGTGAGTTGATGAGACGATAAAAGTAAGGAACGAGACTATTGGTCGGCGTTGGACAAATGACCGAGAACCTCGAATATAGAAAAATCAGAGCACGGCAACGGAAGCGCGCAGAATAAAAGGACCTTGGGACTGTTATGCGTTGGATATAGAGGCAGACTACGCTCACATACTCGCAGTGATGGATGGAATTTTCGAGGGCGAAAATTTCT
>NC_029786.2:76448145-76458241 GCF_000816755.2 Arachis ipaensis | reverse complement strand
GTTGGTGTCGGTGGAGGTTGAGGGCTGTTCTTGATGAGATGAATTGATGATGCGATTGCATGATGATGGTGATCATTAGTTGAGATGATTTGAGCTCCCTGGGTAGACGCAGTGATTTGGTTTCACTAGTTCCAGGGAGGGCATGATATATTGATATAGAATTACTGAGACAGCACGACTGATGATGGCTTTGTTTATGATTCTGAAATCTGATTCGTGGGAGAGTCAGCGAGTTGGGCAAAATCTTTTATTTCGTATCTTGTGCTTTCGGAACATTATTAAATATATTAACTGATGTTGTTGTAAAATAAATAAATAAATAAATATAAAATAAAAAATATAAATAAAATATTTAATATTAATATTTAATAATATTATTATTATTTTAATATAATAAAAATAATTTATATATATTTACTAATATTATATGTGATAGTGTGCATATATAAAAGAGAGAGAAATGTTTAATTGTTGTTGTGTGTGTATTGCCTCAAAGGATGTCTATTTATATTTGTCTCTAAAGTTCACGTTTCAAATTTTATTAATGTTGAGTCTAATCTTGAAAACTTAAGACCGTTCACCACTAACATTTGCACTACCTAAAATTATTTTGATTGGACATTCATATCGTAACACTTTTTTCTAATGTCCATTAAAAAAATATTTCATTAAAATTTTATTAAAAAAATTATATAAAAAAAATTTCAGTGAAAAAAAAAAACAGTAAAATATTTTGTATAATGATGATTGTCTCGTTAAAAATTGTCAAAAAAAATCTAATAAAGACAAAAATTTGACCAAGAAAAAAGAGTACAGTTTTTTTCTCTTATTGACATTATTTAATATCTCGAAATCGGCGCATTCCAATCTGATGTACCAATTTTTCAAAGGAGGATTTTAGAAGTAACTTTGTAAATAAATCTGCTAGATTATCATTTGAGCAGATTTGTTGGACCTCAATTGTTCCTTGGTTTTGAAGATCATGAGTGAAAAAGAATTTGGAAAAAAATATATTTTGTTCTATCACCTTTGATGTATCGACCCTTAAGTTGAGCAATGCATGTTGTATTATGTTCAAATAGAACTGTTGGAGCTATTTTTCTATCAGTTAGTCACAAGATGATAGAATATATCGGATTAAACTTCTGAGCCAAAAACACTCGCAACTTGCTTCATGTATCGCTAGTATTTTAGCATGATTAGAGGATGTTGCTGCTATCGTCTGTTTTGTGGACATCCATGATATAGCTGTATCACCAAATGTGAATAGATATCCTGTTTGAGATTCTTTGTGTGGATCAGATAACTATCCTACATCTGCATAGCCAACTAATTGTGACTTGGATTCATATGGATAAAACAATTCGGGATGCACACGAATCGAATCGGATTGGATATAACCTATAATTCTATCCGATCCGCACTGCATTCATCGGATTGGATATGATATCTGCATTTTTTTCATGGTGAATCCGATCCGATCCGTATATGTAAAATCCGGTTAATTAATGGCTAATTAACCCATAGATGAGAATTTATTCTAGAAGGCCAAAAATGTGATTTTTATGGCTTAATATGATAGAGGAGTTTGAGACGAGAATTTCGGTACCAATTTTATAGAAATCGGACCAAGATTGGACCGAATGGGCTAAACTGGGCCAACCGGACCCAAAGTGGGCCCTTGGCCCAACTAAACTAAACCAAAACCCTAGTTTTCAGCACTCTCTCTCCTCATTTGACACACTCACACACTGAAAATGAGAGGAAATGGGGGAAGAACACTCTCCAAGGTTCTAACCCTCACTTGATCTTCAAACCACCATAACTTTTGATCTAGAGTTTCGATTGCCGCATCATTTGTGGCCACGCGTTCACTGCAGAGAGCTCTACAAAATCCATACAATCAATCTTGAGATAAGCTACAGTTTGCTCTTCAAATTTCCAGCTTTGATTTCGAGTTTCATGAGCAAAAGTGTTGATATTTTGAGCTCCCTTGTGTTATAGGATCACATTAGCTTGAAGGGAAGGCTTGTTCTTGCTCCCTTGGTCCTTGGGTAAGGTGAGATATCTCAAACCCTAGTGAGAATGTTGAATTTGCAGTTTTGGGTATTGAGCTCTTGTGTTTTGGTATGATATTGTGGCTTAGGCATTTTATATATGTGTATTGGAGCTTGATTGGTGACATTGGAAAGCTTGGAAGAGGGTTTTGTATGCAAAAATCTGTTCTTGGAGGTGTTGAGACCTTGAGAGCTTGAGAAAAAGTGGTTTGAAAGTGCTCCGGTTGAGCTTGGGAAATCGGCTAAGGTATGGTTTCGATTTCTCGTATCTAATATGTAATGTGGTGGAAAATACTTAGGCTAGAGGCCCTAAGATAGGCATTGAATTATTGATGTTGTTGAATGATTGAGATATATGATGTGGTCATATATGTGATTATGATTATTGATGCCTTGATGGTATGATGTATGAGCAATATGCATGTTGTGATATATGCTTGATGATTGATTGAGGTTGAATTGTGGGTGAAACCATGTTGATGGTGAGTGTGATATTGGTTGTGCAATGATGGTTAATTGGAAATGGTGTTGCTGAAAAATTGGCATGAGGGAGAGTATATGATATGTAAATGTGTTTGAGTTTGAGCCACTTGGGTGAACTGGGTTAAGATGATGGGATGGTATTTTTGTGAATTGTGGTAAAGTGTTAATGTGTGAGTTGAGGAGGCTTGATATTGGCTTTGGTATATTTTGATTGATTTCAAAGAAAAGGGATGAAATTAGCATGTTTTGATTGATTTTGAAAAGAGTTGAAAGTGGCTTGTTTTGAAAATGGCACTTTGTGGTTTTGTATGAAAACATGATTTTTGGGCATACTTTGATAGGACATAACTTGGACTCCGGAGCCCCGTTTTATGCCAAATCTATTTAGAAATGAAATTGGATTCGGTATGTCCATGCCGTTTGAAGAACGGGTGAAAAACGATTTAAAATGAGGAAGTTATGTCCGTCGGAAGATTGGGGGTTGAACCTGTGAATTCTGCAGCTTTTAACTTAGAAAATTTTTTAGCAGAATGACCACCCACGCGTAGGCGTGCTTGACGCATGCGCGTCGTTTTTCAGAAAAACGCCATCCACGCGTGCGCGTGGCTCACGTGTACGCGTCAATGTGCTGAAATGGTTGCCCAGCCATTTTCCTAAGAGTTGTGCCAGAGTTGTGCCGGTTTTGTGCTTGGGGCACAAATGCACCCGCGCGTACGCGTGGGTTACGCATCGTTTGGATGTTTTTCAACCCACGCGTCCGCGTGCAAGACGCTTACGCGTCGATGGACTTTAAGGCCATCCACGCGTGCGCGTGAAGGAAATGTGCGCGTGTCCCTGTTTTCTTTCCAAAGTTGATTTCTGAGTTCTAAAAACCAAATTTCATACTTCTAAGCCTCCGATCTCACTACTTGTGTCTTAAATCATTATGATATGCCTAGCAATGAGAAAAGGAGCTGGGAGATATGGTAACTTGCGAGTGAAGTAAGGGAAAAATAGATGATCAATGAGGTTCAAAGATGATTATATGAGATGCGGAGGATGGCGGTGGAAGTGCTGTATGTGCCATGAGCCGATGGGCTAAATTGTTTATGAATTGGCTGGTTATGGATTTAACCGCGAGCAGGATGGCTGGATTATTGCCGTGTTACGGCAGAGCCATGATTATGGCTAATTATAAATGCATATATGCTGTTGAATGATTGTGAATGTTTGCACTTCCACCATCGGGGACACGAGTTTCCCTGAGAGAAAGCAGTGGCTAGCCACCACGTGCTCCAGGTGGAGACTCGAGACTCTGTTGACCCTATATTGTAAGGGTGGCCGGGCACTGTGAAAGACCCGGATGAGCTCGCTCCTGTGAATATACACCAGTGAGGGTGTTGTATATGGATCATGATTATGATCACGATTATGTTGAGCATAACTCGAGTTGGGGATGCACGACAGAGGGATAGTCCAATGGTTAGCTACCAGAACTTGTCGGGTTGGCTATATAACCGACAGATGATATCATCAGCCATTAGGGATAGGTATTCATCATATGCATACTATGTGAATTGTTTGAGATTGCCTATTTGACTGCATATTACTTGCTCTTTGTCTAAATGCTTTATCTGTTCCTATTTGTATATCTCTTGTTTGATATAACTGTGTTTGCTACATTATACTCCTGCTGGTGGTTGGGAAGTCTGAAGAAATCGAAAAGGGAAGTATTAGTTAGACTGAAGGATCTTTAGTCAATTGCCATTTAAGGTTTAGCTTGTTTATAAGCTTTGATTTTATCTGGAGGAAGCTCTAGGATTGCCTTCGGTTTTCCTCTAATATTACATGTTATATATGTGGGAACTATTACCATGCTGGGAACTTCTGGTTCTAACCCATGTGGATTTTGTGGTCTTCAGATGCAGGACGTGAGGTTTCTCGCTGAGGCATGCTGGGGACTTCTGGATTAGCGAAGATCCTTTGCTCTTGGAACTCTATTTTGGTTTATATGTTCTGCCTAGATACTTTTATCTCCATTAAATAATACAAACTGTGATGACTCCTCTTATAGGAGATTTTGGTGAATAGGTTCTCTATTTCTGTGTCCCTTTGGGTTTCCTTATTTTATTTACTTGTATATATATGTTGCTATGCTCGGACCGGTTATCTTCGCAACCGGATCTTGAGTTTTGATATTCCCATTTTTGACATTCTTTTGTATATATAATCTCGCGTTGGTTTATCCTTGTTCGTTACATTATCAATCGGAGTGTTGCGTTTTCGAGTTACGATTTTTGTTTTACCCCTTTTTCTTCAAAGGCTCCTAGTTATAATCATTGTTCACACTACTATATGTACTAAATTTTTATTTTAGAGGTCGTAATACCTTGCCACTCTCTGAATTATGACTTAAGCATAAGACTCTGTATGGTAGGGTGTTACAGCATACTTGAGGATCAGATCGGATTGGATGTCGGGTATATCCGCATAATTCAAAAAAACTGGTTTAAGGCTCTATTTGACTGTTTTTACAAAAAAAAGTCTAGAAAATATATTTTTCACCTATTTAAGCCTATTTACTCCTAACATATTATCAATAAAAATTCTCTTAAATAATAAAAAAAAAATCTAAGTTTAATTATTCTAAGTTGAAGTACAACATAAAGAATTAAAAACAAGATATCATAAAATTCATAAAATAACACACTAAAATTCATATCACATTAGGGTTTACTTTCTTAAACTATGCTATTTATATGAGACGTTCAGATATGCGAATTTGTGGATCGGCTCCGCGGATCTCACTGCCAAATCCGCAATCCGATCTACCATAGTGCGGATTGAATCTGATCCAATCTGATGGCTCTGCGGATCAGATAATATCCGCAAAATTTGGATCGGATGCAGATAATCACCGCAGATATGTGGATATTATCCGATCCATGTGCAGCCCTAAAAACAGTCCCATGTCAACTGTTCCATGGAGATATCGAAAGATTTGTTTGATTCCATTCCAATGTCTTTTGGTTAGAGAGAAACTATACTTTGCTAGTAAATTTACAGCAAATGATATGTCAGGTCGTGTATTATTAGCAAGATACATTAGTACTCCAATGGCACTAAGATATGATACTTCAGGACCAAGGATATCTTTATTTTTTAGACGGAATTGATCATTTTCCACATCCAAAGACCTTACGATCATTGGGATACCTAATGAATGTGATTTATCCATATAAAATCTCTTCAAGATCTTTTTTTCTGTGTACGTTGTTTAATGAATAAATATCCCATTTTTTGTATGCTCAATTTGCAAGTCGAGACAAAATTTAGTCTTTCCAAGATCTTTCATCTCAAACTCTTCTTTTAGAGCTTTTATAATTGTTGGAATCTCTTTAGGGGTTCTAATGATATTTAATCATCAACAAACACAGCAATTATAATGAATCCAGATGCAGATTTCTTTATGAAAACACACAGACAAATATCATCATTCTTAAATCTGTTTTTGGCCAAATAATCAGTAAGACGGTTATACGACATTCGTCCAGATTGCTTTAGACCATATAAAGATCTTTGCAATTTTAATACTCAGTAAGATGATTATACCACATTCGTCTAAATTGCTTTAGACCATATAAAGATCTTTGTAATTTTACTGAGTATAACCCTGCGAATATTCATTGGATGGTTTAGATATCTTTAGTCCTTCAGGAATTTTTATATAGATATCACAATCTAATGATCCGTATAAATAAGTTGTCACTACATCCATTAGATGCATATGTAGTTTATGGTATGCAAATAAATTGACCAAATAACACAATGTTATTGCATCTACTACAAGGGAATATGTTTCTTCATAATCTATACCGGGCCTTTGTGAAAAACCTTGTGCCACAAGTCGAGCTTTGTAGCATACAATTTTATTTTTTTCATTTTGTTTTCTCACAACCTATTTGTATCTAACAGATTTTACATCTTCTAGTGTACAGACTACAGGTCCAAAGACTTCACACTTTGTAAGTGATTCTAACTTAGCCTTCATAGCTTCTTCCTATTTCAGCCAATCATTCCTTTGTCGATATTCTTCGACTGTTCTTGGCTCAAGATCCTTACTCTCATGCATGATGTGTAATGACACATTATATGCAAATACTTCATTGACAATTATTTTATTTTGCTTCTATTTTTCTCTTATAAAGACATAATTTATCCAGATCTCATCATTTTCATAATTTTTAGGTATTTAAATGTCTTCTAGCATCAAAATTTTATCAGAATTTTTGACAACTGCACGTGTCTTTACTATGTCTTTATCCTTTTCAACAGGAATAACATTTACCTCTTTTCTTTTTCGAAAATTTTTGTCTTTGGAACCGACAAGTCTACCACACTTCTGACGTAAAATTGTTTCGATGATCATTTTTTTGACTGGGACATCAGTTTGAATTGGAGTATTTTCAGCTAGTATGTAGAATTTAGTTATTTCGTATCAAAAAATGCATCAGTCAATTTATTTGCTATTCTTTGCAAATGTATAATCTTTTGAACGTCTAGTTCACATTGTTCTGATCGAGGATCTAAATGCATCAAGGATGATACATTCCAATTAAGTTCATTTTCAAGAAGCTTATTCTCCCTCCTCTAATGTTAAAAATTTTGATTCATCAAAATGACAATCTGCGAATCGAATTTTAAATATATCTCCAGTTTATATCTCATGATACCTCATTAAAGAAAGAGAACCATATCCAACATATATCCCCAATATTTTTTGGGATCCCATTTTGGTGCGATAAGGCGGGGGCAATTGGAACATATATCGCACACCCGAATATTCTTAAATAGAAAATATTTGGCTGCTAGCCAAAAGCTAATTGCAGAGGAGAGAATTGATGGTAACTTATTGTCTTCAAACGAATAAGTGCTGCAGCATTTAAAATTGCATGCCCCAAGCAGAGGTTAAGAGATTTGTTCTCATAAGTAAGAGTCTAGCAATTAATTAGAGGCGTTTAATAAGTCATTCTGCTAACCCATTTTGTGTGTGAACATGAGATACTGGATGTTCAACACCTATTCCATTAGCCATACAATAAGTATCAAAGGCTTGGGAAGTGAATTCACTAGCATTATCAAGGCGAATTATTTTGATTGTATTTTCTAGAAACTGTACTTTTAATCGAATAATTTGAGCAAGTAATCTCACAAACGCTAGGTTGCGAGAAAACAATAAGTACACATGTAACTATCTCGAAAATGAGTCTAGTAGAACCATAAAATATTTAAAAAATCCACATGATGGATGAATAGGTCCACATATATCGTCTTGAATTCTTTCTAGAAATTTAGGAGACTCAAATCCAATCTTTACTGGTGATGACCTTAAAATTAGTTTTTCCAGAGAACATGCAGCACAACAAAATTCACTAGATTTAAGAATTTTTTGGTTCTTTAGTGAATGTTCATGGAAGTTTTTAATAATTCTCCGCATCATGGTTGTTACAGGATGATCCAATCGATCATGCTAAATTATAAATTTATTTGGACTAGTAAACTTCTGATTTACAATGGCATGCGATTTAACTACACTAATTTTAGTATAATATAACGCAAATGAAAGTGAAGGTAACTTTTCTAATATAATATTTTTATTTGAATAATGAGTTGTGATATATAAATACTCATGATTTTCCTCATTCATTGTTTTAATATGATATCCATTTTGGTGAATATCTTTAAAACTTAACAACTTCATTAGAGACTTAGTAGACAATAGTGCATTATTTATTATGAGTTTTGTTCATCCAAAAAAGAAAATTATAGCTCTTCCGGAGTCTTCTATCATATTACCTGAGCCAACAATGGTATTAATGCATTCTTCTTTTGATACAAGATGAGTAAATATATATTACTTTTGAGAATGGTATGCGAATTTATACCATCTGCAAGGCAAATATCTTCATTATATATTTTTGCCATTTTCTTTCATATTTAAATACATATAAAATAAAATTTAACAAGAAATTTCTTACATTATTTATTTGCATAAGTACTAATGAACCAAAATATTAAACTTTTCCATCATTTATCAAATGATTGATATTTTTTAGGATCCTTAGAGAAATTAAATACTTCATAATGAGTGGTGTAATTTTCAACAATATCATTTGAAACAAATTTGTCTCCTTTCCTTTGTTATTCTTTTCCAATGATGCTTGATAAAGATCAACTAGGTGCCTTGGGGTACGATAGGTACGCGACCAATGGCCCTTTCCACCACAACGGAAATATTTATTTTCTGTTGATTTATTTTGTCCATTATTTCTTTCTTTATCCCACTTCTGATGAGATTCTTTCTTATGAACATAATTTTTCTTATTACCAAATCCTTACCATTTATCTCTTTTGGGGTTATAATTTACCGCATTTGCTTTAGGGAATGGGGCGGCACCTGCTGGGCGCGCTTCATGATTTCTTAAAAGCAATTCATTATTACGTTCAGTAACAAGAAAGTAAGAAATTAGTTCAGAATAATTTTTAAATTCTTTTTCTCGATACTGCTGCTGCGTGCAGGAGCACATTCAAGACATGGAAAGTCGAAAAAGTTTTCTCCAACATGTCATTATCAGTTATCTTTTCCCCACATAATTTCATTCGTGAGGTAATTCAGAACATTGTTGAATTGTATTCATTTATGGATTTAAAATCCTATAGACGCAAGTGTATCCACTCATATCGAGTTTGAGGAAGTATCACTGTCTTTTGATGATTATACCTTTTTTCAAGGTTTTTCCACAGATCTGAAAGATATTTTAGTATGAGATATTCATTTTTCAATCCTTCGTCAAGATGACAACGAAGGAAAATCATGGCTTTGGCTTTATCCTTCTGGGATACATTATTTTCAGCCTTACTGGTATCTCCAAGATCCATTGAAACATGATAAATTTCAGCATCTAATATCCATGATAAGTAGTTGTTTCCAGATATATTAAGAGTATTAAATTCAAGATGAGGGAGTTTTGACATATTAAAAATTTATTATTTGAGTCTTCCTAAATTTTGATCAGAGTCTCGTGCTGATAACGTGTTGTAAATAAATAAATAAATAAAAAAACGAAAATAAATATAAAATAAAAAAGTAGAAATAGAAGATTTTAATATTAATATTCACCAATATTATTATCTCAATATAATAGAAATGATTCATATATATTTACTAATATTATATGTGATAATGTGCATATATAAAAGAGAGAGAAATATTTTGTTGTTGTTGTGTGTATGTATTGTCTCACATTGATGCCTATTTAAACTTGTCTCCAAAATTCACTTTTCAAATTTTATTAATATTGAGTCTAACCTTAAAAATTTAGCACCGTTCACCATTAATATTTGCACCGTCTAAAATTATTTTTATTGGATATTTATATTGTAACATTAATTGATTAATACAAATTATCTTACTCTATATGTTGAAATTATCTCTTTTTTTTTTAAAAAAATAAAATAAAAGAAAATTAGGCAAAAATATGCCATTCCTGTCAATCTTTGTATGGGAGTGCTGTCAA
>NC_029786.2:76447837-76448101 GCF_000816755.2 Arachis ipaensis | reverse complement strand
CAAGATTATGCGACTAGGATTTGAATTCGAGCGGTCAAAAAGTAGAAAGAAAACATCTTTAATCATTCGTTTAACACCTTGGGTTTCAATAGTTTGCACTTAATTCTTCTTAGAACTTCGATGTGCATGCTTTAAGGTAACAGATAAGATGTAATCGAAATTAGTGATAATTAGCTTCCAATCCAATCTTATCAAGTTCTGCAGTAATATAATCTAGAGGGTGAAAATAGTAATATCGGTAGTTAAAAAAGTATTCCGGAGATA
>NC_029786.2:76447134-76447690 GCF_000816755.2 Arachis ipaensis | reverse complement strand
TAAAAGCTTAAAAGCTTTTTACAAATAATAAATTTAACATATATTTTTAAGGTATGTTAACAAAGCTCTAGTAATATATAGCCATAGAATATAAGAATAGTATTAACAATTAAAGTAGTTATAAACTTATAGTTGATGGTAATAAAGTAAAACATGACGTGTGTAACAATATTAGTGAAAAAAAATAAATAGTGACAATAATTGTAGTCTAGTGAAAGTAGAGGTGGTAAATTGGTGAAAATTATTTTGGTGGCTATTGACTGAGTCAGTGTTGTGACTGGTGACACATTTTAAACAATAGGGCAATTCGTATGAATTACCCTCAACACCAATTTGTACGGACCACAAATTAAACTTGGGTAAGAAATTATGAGGTGTGGAATGGTTCTTACCCATGGGAATGATGTGTGTATCTCTAGGTTAACGGTTTATGTTTTTGAATTTGACCAAGGTTTTTAAAATTGGTCCGATTATCAAATCGTTTTTGCTGCTAATTTATCGATTTAAAAGTTTAACTAATTTAATTATAATTCAATTGAAATAATTAAATTATAAT
>NC_029786.2:76437874-76447055 GCF_000816755.2 Arachis ipaensis | reverse complement strand
TTTAAAATGGCAGTTTTTAACCGCCGTTTCTACCAGCGTATAATGGCATCGTTTTCATTTAAAATGGGGGGTTTCTAACCGCCGTTTGTACCTAATTATGATGACAATTTTATGCTTTTTAAAATAAGATTGAAACTACCAATTTAAAGTGATATTTTCGAAACTCACTTAAAAATCTCATAATAACCAAAAGGCATAATCATAAATCAAACATCATTAGATGATTTTTAATTCATACATGATCCAAAAGTCATAATCCAAGTCATAATTGAAATGTCATAATCTAAAAACAAAATATCAAAGTAACATTTTTCAATAATACGTCTTAACATATAATTCTTAATATACGTCTTAACATATCAAGTAAGGTCATGCTTCCTTATTGCTTGCTCCAGAAGACCTACTTTCTAACTCTTTTGGTGATGGAATCTCACTCTCCTGATCCAATCTCTACAACAAAAATATAAATATTATGGGCACAAGAAATACAAGAAAATGGCATATATTGATATACATTTATCATGTCTAATTACATAGCATTGATACAATAATGAAACCAATTTAAAATTATAGAGCTAACTAACCACTTGAAAACATTTAAAATACAAGGCCAGTCCAATCATTCAGAATTATTATTATTATTATTATTATTATTATTATTATTATTATTTTAGTAATAACAATAATTATCCTATTTTTGATTTACGTTTTGGGCTCAATTATATAAATCAAGATATCTTTTCATGGTTAAAAAAGCATATATAGCATATTTGTACCGAAAGTCAAA
This sequence comes from Arachis ipaensis, assembly GCF_000816755.2. Lineage (NCBI taxonomy): Eukaryota > Viridiplantae > Streptophyta > Magnoliopsida > Fabales > Fabaceae > Arachis > Arachis ipaensis. Next base: position 76,446,268 of record NC_029786.2, on the reverse strand, counting down.
ACTACTGGCCTCTCGGCCTTCTGCACCATGAATACAATTTTATTATTTATTTATATTCACTTACAATAAAAGAGATGAAATTTATCCAAACCTAATGGAAACTAAAGAAATTTTCTTCACTCTTTGGTGTACTATCCTGATTGTAATATAATATATAAATTAATAAACTAAAAGTTTAAACATTAAAAATATATCACTGTCATTTATAGATCAGGTTTCGACCATATTTCATTAGTACAAGAAGTTGTCTTAAACCAGATTTTCACCAACATAAGGTACAAACAGAGATCCTAATGGGAACTCATACCAACATGAGATGTGTTCCCAATGCCATCAATACCATTGAATACTAATTTTCCTCTAACTTGCAAGCATCAGCAAAGTTTCTTAAATTACTCTATAAATAGTGGCACCCAATATTAATTTTAATAATTTGAACCCGAATTACAACAAACAGTTAAAAAAAATCATTAATGAATCATGAGAGAATTACATGTTAATCAAATTTAAGTGCAAGGATATGTTAATCAAATCTAATAAGTAAGATCATAGTGAAACAAGACATGATCAGTCCCAATTATTAAGTTCAAATTTTCAACATGACTACTGCTGACTGCTGTACCGCATGTATAAAATATAAGTACTAGCCTTCAATAGAGCAACTTAGATTGCTAGCAAGAACGGATGACTCGACTACATGTGAGAAGAAGTGATAATCAATGCACGGTAAAGAAGGATGTCGTTAACACATGATCACGACTACATGTGAGAAGTTCATCAATAGAAATATAGCAAGTGTATGTTATGGCAAGTAAATGCAAGATGTTTATTGGCATGCTGGCAAAGGCATGAGTAGCATAGATCAAGCATTAATTGCCCAATTTGATTATCAAGTCTGTTAAACTAACAACCTGTTTGTATTGACAATTTATATTCAATCAATAATATATGAAAATGGGCTTTGTGAAAAACAGGCATTAGAGTAGTAGAATAGAATAATTTAAAAATAATGCACAATGCCATACGGGCTTTTTCACAAATACTTAGCATGCATGGTAAATATGTTATTAAAAGTATTGAATTTGAACATGCAAGCATCCCTAAAAGTAATTAATAGTTGTCAAACAACTCCTTAATAACTCACAAGCAAAAATATAGAATAAAACAATTACCCAAATAAATTTCTAACACCAATTAAAAGAATGTAAAAAGAAAAAAAAAAAGAAAAAGAAAACATAGATAATGAAAGTAAAAAGAAAAAGAAGAAGAAAACATAAATAAAAATAATAATGAAAGGGTAAATGGGGAAGAAGAAAAGAAAAGAACCTTGAGAATGGATGTGAAAAAAGAAGAAAAAGGGAGAAAGTAAAAAGTGAGAAAGAACAAAGAAGGAAGAAAGAAACAAGAAGGGAGAAGGAAAAATTAGGATTTGGGGAAGAAAAGATAAGATATCTGGCGCTGATTTGGATAAGCTGTGCGGCGCAGGTGACGCGGACGCGTGGAGCATGCGTTCGCGTGATTAGCGCTATGTTCCAGTGACACAGACACGTGGGTGACGCGTTCGCGTGAAATGAATTATGCCATTGGCGCGAGAGCAGCCTCGCGTACGCACAACTTTCTGTTTCATTCGCATGTTGCAAAAAATTTTGGGTGACGCGTGCACGTGGGTGACGCGCACGCGTGAATGGCCTCTTTTTGAAAAATGATGTGGACGCGTGGGGCACGCGTTCGCGTGATAGGGCTTGTGCTTCCAGTATCATTACAGCCCCACTCCATCATAACTCTCTGCCATACACCTCTTTACGTCGATTTTGCAGGGTCACGCGTGCGCATGGGCGACGCGCATGCGTGGGAGGCTGATTTTTCAAATGACGCGTACGCGTAGGGCATGCGTTCACGTGGGCATGCTTGTGCCTAAGGCACGCCTCCAGCACACGCTCCCGCGTGACTCTCTGCTTCTTTTCTTCCTTGTTTCGAATGCACATATGACGCGGACGCGTCAGCAACGCTTGCGCGTCGCGTGCATTTTTTTAAATGCAGAATACAAATGCAAATGCAGACTATATGCAGAGATTATGAGAAGAGTCATTAACAAAAACAAAATAGAATAAAGTAAAATAAGACTAAGACTGAAACAGAACGATCATACCATGGTGGGTTGTCTCCCACCTAGCACTTTGCTTTTATGTCCTTAAGTTGGACGTTCTTCAGGCTCATTCTGCTTCTGTTGGTGGGTCTTCCAAGAGGAAGACCTCTAGTTCTTTATGATCCTTCATCTTCTCACCATGATAAAGCTTTAGGCGATGTCCATTGACCTTAATGAATTTTGAACTAGAAGGATGACGCAAGTGAAAAACTCCGTATGGCTCTGCCTTCTCTACTCTGTAGGGACCTTCCCATCTTGATCTTAGTTTGCCTGGCATAAGCCTTAGTCTGGAATTATAAAGAAGAACTAACTCCCCTGGTCTGAATTCTCTCCTTTTTATGTGCTTGTCATGGACAGCCTTCATCTTCTCTTTGTATCACCTAGAGTTGTCATATGCTTCTAGGCGAAAATTCTCCAATTCTGCTAGTTGCAGATTCCTTTCAGCACCAGCTTCTTCAAAATTCATGTTGCACTCCCTCACAGCCCAGAAAGCCTTATGTTCCACCTCTACTGGAAGGTGGCAAGCCTTTCCGTACACTAAGAGGAAGGGGCTCATCCCAATGGGTGTCTTGTATGCTGTTCTATATGCCCAGAGTGCATCTTGTAGCCTGGCACTCCAGTCCTTCCTATGAGGCTTTACTATCTTCTCCAGAATACGCTTTATTTCTCTATTAGATACTTCTGCTTGTCCATTGGTCTGGGGATGATAAGCTGTTGCTACTTTGTGAACAATCCCATGCTTCTTCAGTAATCCTGTTAGTCTCCTGTTACAAAAGTGAGTGCCTTGATCACTCACGATTGCTCGTGGTGATCTACAGCGACAGATAATATGGTTTCTAACAAAGAAAACAACAGTGTTAGCATCATCAGTACGGGTAGAAATTGCTTCCAGCCATTTAGAAACATAATCTACAGCTAACAGTATATAAAGGTAACCATTAGAGTTTGGAAATGGACCCATGAAGTCAATGCCCCAAACATAAAAAATTTCACAGAAAAGCATAATTTGTTGAGGCATCTCATTCCTCTTGGATATATTACCAAATCTTTGGCATGGGGAACAAGATTTACAAAATTCAGCAGCATCTTTAAAAAGAGTAGGCCACCAGAATCCACAGTCTAAAATTTTTCTAGCTGTTCTTTGAGGGCCAAAATGTCCTCCACTCTCAAAAGAGTGGCAGGCCTCTAAAATAGACTGGAATTCTGATTGGGACACACACCGTCTAATTACCTGGTCAGCACCACACCTCCATAAGTATGGGTCATCCCATATAAAATATTTAGACTCGCTTTTCAGCTTGTCCCTTTGATGCTTAGTAAAATTGGGAGGGAAAGTACAGCTAACTAGATAATTAGCTACAGGTACATACCAAGGAACTACTTCAGATACTGCTTGCAAACTATCAAATGGGAAAGTATCATTGATAGGAGTGGGGTCATCCTTAATGTGCTCAAGGCGACTCAAGTGGTCTGCCACAAAATTCTGGTTAGCACTCCTATCCTTAATTTCTAAATCAAATTCTTGCAGCAACAGTATCCAACGTATTAGCCTTGGTTTAGACTCTTTTTTAGCTAATAAATATTTTAGAGCTACATGGTCTGAGTACACTACCACCTTAGTACCAAGTAAATAGGCTCAGAATTTATCCAAATCAAAAACAATAGCTAGAAGCTCTTTTTCAGTAGTAGTGTAATTAGACTGAGCAGCGTCTAAGGTCTTAGACGCATAAACAATTACGAAAGGATCCTTACCTTCGCACTGAGCCAGCGCTGCTCCTACTGTATGGTTGGAGGCATCACACATAATCTCAAATGGCTGGCTCCAGTCTGGTCCTCTCACAATTGGAGCTTGAGTCAGAGCGATCTTTAGTTTATCAAATGCTTGCTTGCAATCCTCACTAAACTCGAACTCAATATCTTTCTGCAGCAGTCTGGATAAAGGTAATGCTACCTTACTGAAGTCCTAAATGAGTCTCCTGTAAAAACCTACATGGCCAAGGAACGAACGGACTTCCCTCACGGAGGAGGGGTAAGGTAAACTAGAAATGACATCCACCTTTGCTGGATCTATAGAAATACCAGTATTAGAAACAACATGTCCTAGAACAATCCCTTGTTTTACCATAAAGTGACATTTTTCAAAATTCAATACAAGGTTTGAACTAACATACTTGTCTAATACTCTAGCTAAACTATCCAAACAAAGGTTAAACGAATCACCATATACGCTAAAATCATCCATAAAAACTTCCATACAGTTCTCAATAAGATCTGAAAAGATACTCATCATGCATCTTTGGAAAGTAGCCGGTGCATTACATAAGCCAAAAGGCATCCTCTTATATGCATACGTTCCAAAGGGACATGTAAAAATAGTCTTCTTCTAATCTTCAGGAGCTATATGAATTTGAAAATATCCTGTATAACCATCTAAAAAGCAGTAATGGGATTTACCTGACAGGCGATCAAGCATCTGATCAATGAATGGCAAGGGGTAGTGATCCTTATGAGTAGCTTGGTTGAGACGCCTATAGTCAATGCAAACCCTCCATAAATTCTGCACTCTAGTTGTCAGGAGCTCTCCATGCTCATTCTTTACTGTTGTGACTCCAGACTTCTTGGGCACCACTTGTACTGGACTGACCCATTCACTGTCTGAGATGGGGTAAATGATATCTGCTTCAAGTAGCCTGGTCACTTCTTTCTTGACAACTTCTAAGATGGTGGGATTCAATCTTCTTTGGGGTTGATGGACAGGTTTTGATTCCTCTTCAAAATAAATTCTGTGCTCACAAACTTGAGGGCTGATGCCTACTATATCCGCCAAGCTCCATCCAATTGCTTTCTTGTGCTTTCTCAGTACATCGAGCAGTTGCTCCTCGTGTTGTGAAGTGAGTTCCCTTGCAATGATAACTGGGAACTTCTAATTATCCTCAAGGTAAGCATACTTGAGTTGTAGAGGAAGGGGCTTCAATTCCAATTTCTGCTCATGGCTAGGCTCTGGATCATCTGGGGCTAGTGATAATGGCAAAGTGTCCTCATTGTGTTTAGAGGGTGTCCCCACACTTGAACCTTGCTCCATGCGTTTCTCTTCTACTTCTTCTTGGTGAACTTCAGCTACAGTTTCATCAATGATGTCGCACTGGAAGATAGAATGATCTTCTGGAGGGTGCTTCATAGCTTCATTTAAACTGAAACTCACTGTTTTGCCATCTATCTCAAAGGAGTAAGTTCCTGAGAATGCATCCAGCTTGAACTTCGAAGTCTTCAGGAATGGTCTTCCAAGTAGGATTGATGATGGTTGATGAGCGGATACTTTATACGCTTTTTGGCATTGTTTTTAGTATAATTTTTAGTATATTTTAGTTAGTTTTTATTATATTTTTATTAGTTTTTAAATAAAAATCACATTTCTGGACTTTACTATGAGTTTGTGTATTTTTCTGTGATTTCAGATATTTTCTGGCTGAAATTGAGGGACCTGAGCAAAAATCTGATTCAGAGGCTGAAAAAGGACTGCAGATGCTGTTGGATTCTGACCTCCCTGTACTCGAAGTAAATTTTCTGGAGCTACAGAAGCCCAATTGGCGCACTTTTAATTGCGTTGGAAAGTAGACATTCTGGGCTTTTCAGAAATATATAATAGTCCATACTTTGCCCGAGATTTAATGGCCCAAACCGGCGTTCCAAGTCAGCATAGAAATTCTGGCGTCAAAACGCCAAAACTGGCATAAAGGCTGGAGTTAAACGCCCAAACTGGCACAAAAGCTGGCGTTTAACTCCAAGAAAAGCCTCTACACGTGAAAGCTTCAACGCTCAGCCCAAGCACACACCAAGTGGGCCCTGAAGTGGATTCTGCATCATTTACTCATTTCTGTAAACCCTAGGTTACTAGTTTTCTACAAATAGGACCTTTTGCTATTGTATTTTACACACTTGATCATACTTTTTGATCTTGGTTCTTCTGGTTCCCTCTCTGGGGCCAAAGCCAATGATCACCATTATCACTTTTGTATTTTCAACGGTGGAGTTTCTACACACTATAGTTTAAGGTGTGGAGCTCTGCTGTTCCTCATGAATTAATGCAAAGTACTATTGTTTTTCTATTCAACTCAAGCCTATTTCTGTTCTAAGATATCCATTCGTTCTTAACCTTGTCTGTGGTATTCTAAGTAGGATCAGAGAAGGGATGACTGTGACGAGCTTCAAACTCGCAAGTGTTGGGCGTAGTGACAGATGCAAAAGGATCAATGGATACTATTCCAACATGATCGAGAACCAACAGCTGATTAGCCGTGCGGTGACAGCGCATTTGGAATATTTTCACTGAGAGGACGGGAGGTAACCATTGATAATAGTGAAACCCAACATACAGCTTGCCATGGAAAGGAGTATGAATGATTGGAAGAAGGCAATAGGAAAGCAGAGGTTCAGAAAGAACAAAGCATCTTCATACGCTTATCTGAAATTCTCACCAATGAATTACATAAGTATCTCTATCCTATTTTATGTTTTATTCATATTTTAATTATCAATTCTCCATAACCATTTGAATCTGCCTGACTGAGATTTACAAGATGACCATAGCTTGCTTCAAGCCGACAATCTCCGTGGGATCGACCCTTACTCACGTAAGGTTTATTACTTGGATGACCCAGTGCACTTGCTGGTTAGTTGTGCGGAGTTGTGACAAAGAGTTGAGATTACAATTATGCATACCATGATGTTGGCGCCATTGATGATCACAATTTCGTGCACTAAGTTTTTGGCACCGTTGTCGGGTATTGTTCGAGTTTGGACAACTGACGGTTCATCTTGTTGCTCAGATTAGGTAATTTTATTTTATGTTTAAGCTTTTTACCTATTAATTTTCGAAAAATTTCAAAATTTTTTTTTATTTCTATTTTGTTCTTCAGAACTTTTAAGAATGAATTCTAGAGTTTCATGATGATTTGTTGAAGTCTGGCTGGCTGAGAAGCCATGTCTAATCTTTTGGACCGAGGTTTCAACTTATCATCACAAGGGCTTGTTGATTTCTATCAATCTTGCTATTGAACGTAATGATTTGCTAAAGCTTGGCTGGCCATTGGCCATGTCTAGTGTTTTGGACCGAAGCTTTCACTGAAAGCTTGGCTGGCTAGTAAGCCATGTCTAATTCCTGGACCGGAGTTTTAGACTAACATTGCATGATTACTGGAATTCTCATTAAGATTTTTGAAGTCCTTTTTTCTTTTTTTTTTCTCTTTTTCCACTTAATTTTTGAAAAAAAATTACAATTTTTTTTAAAATCTTAAAATAAAAAATATTTTATGTTTCTGATTTGAGTCTAGTGTCTAATCTTAAGTTTGGTGTCAATTGCATTCTTCTAATTTTCGAAAATTACATGCATTATGTTCTTCATTGATCTTCAAGTTGTTCTTGATGATTTCCTTGCTCTGATCTTTAAATTCTCTTGTTTTGTGTCTTTTGTTGTTTCTCATATGCATTTTCAAATTGTTATAGTCCTTAGTATACAAACTTCTAAGTTTGGTGTCCTACATGCATTATTTGTTTAATCTTAGTTTTCCAACCATGTCTTTTCAAGTCAATAATACAGAGAATTGAAGATTCAGAACATGCAGCAGAGGAATTACAGAGAAAAAGCTGGGCGTTTAAAACGCTCAATGAGGAAGGAAAACTGGCGTTTAAACGCCAGCTAGGGTACCTGGCTGGGTGTTAAACACCCAAAAAGGTATCATTTTGAGCGTTAAACGCCAGAATGGATGCCATTATGGGTGTTTAACGCCAGGAGGACACTAGAGGGAAAATTTTGTTTTTAATTCAAATCTTTTTCAAATATTCATAATTTTTCAAAATCAAATCTTTTTCAAATCATATCTCTTCAATCATATCTTTTCAAAATCAATTTCTTTCCATTTTTTAAATTATTATTCTTTTCGAAAATCCTTACTACAATTAATGATTTAACTCAAAATTTTTAAGTTGTTACTTGCCTATTAAGAAAGGATCAAATTTTAATTCTAGAATCATATCTTTTAATTTTCTGTTAGTCAAGTAATCAACTTTTATTTCAAAAATTTCTCTTTTTAATTTGATTCTCAATCATATCTTCTCAATCATATCTTTTCAATCACATCTTTTTCAAAATTAATTTTCAATCATATCTTTTTGATTTCTAATTTCAAAATCTTTTCCAAAAATCACTTAATTTCTTTCCCAATCTTAGTTTTCGAAAATCATTTACCAAA
>NC_029786.2:76434144-76437659 GCF_000816755.2 Arachis ipaensis | reverse complement strand
GGAAGTCCAAACCTTCAGACAGAAGGAAGGTGAATCCCTCTATGAAGCTTGGGAAAGATACAAGCAATTGATCAGAAGGTGTTCTTCTGACATGCTTTCAGAATGGAGCATCATAGGTATCTTCTATGATGGTTTATCTGAACTGTCCAATATGTCATTGAACAGCTCTGCTGGAGGATTTCTTCATCTGAAGAAGACGCATGTAGAAGCTCAGGAACTCATTGAAATGGTTGCAAATAACCAATTCATGTACACCTCTGAGAGGAATCCTGTGAACAATGGGACGCCTCAGAAGAAGGGAGTTCTTGAAATTGATACCCTGAATGCCATATTGGCTCAGAACAAAATATTGACTCAGCAAGTCAATATGATTTCTCAGAGTCTGCCTGGAATGCAAGCAGCAACAGTCAGTACCAAAGAAGCTTCATCTGAAGAAGAAGCTTATGATCCTGAGAATCCAGCAATGGAAGAGGTGAATTACATGGGAGAATCCTATGGAAACACCTATAATCCTTCATGGAGAAATCATCCAAACCTCTCATGGAAGGATCAACAGAGGCCTCAACAAGGCTTCAACAACAATAATGGTGGAAGAAATAGGTTTAGCAATGGCAAACCTTTTCCATCATCTTCTCAGCAACAAACAGAGAATTCCAAGCAGAACCACTCTGAATTAGCAACTGTAGTCTCTGTTTTAATTAAAACCACTCAAAGTTTCATGACTGAAACAAGGTCCTCCATTAGAAATTTAGAGGCACAAGTGGGTCAGCTGAGTAAGAAAGTTACTAAACTCCCTCCTAGTACTCTTCCAAGCAATATCGAAGAGAATCCAAAAGGAGAGTGCAAGGCCATCAACATAACCCACACGGCCGAACCTGGAGAGGAGGAAGAGGCAGTGATCTCCACTGAGGAAGACCTCAATGGACGTCCACTGGCCTCCAAGGAGCCACTACATCCCTGCTGATTTCATAATTCTAGATACTGGGAAGTGTATGGATGAATCCATCATCCTTGGCAGACCCTTCCTAGCCACAGCAAAAGCTGTGATTGATGTTGACAGAGGAGAATTGGTCCTTCAAGTAAATGAGGAATCCCTTGTGTTTAAAGCTCAAGGATCTCCCTCTGTAACCATGGAGACGAAGCATGAAAAGCTTCTCTCAATACAGAGTCAAACAAAACCCCCACATTCAAACTCTAAGTTTGGTGTTGGGAGGCCACAACCAAACTCTAAGTTTGGTGTTAAGAGGCCATCATCATGCTCTGAGTATCTGTGAGGCTCCATGAGAGCCCACTGTCAAGCTACTGACATTAAAGAAGCGCTTGTTGGGAGGCAACTCAATTTTACTTATCTATGTTAAATTTCTATTTTTCATTGTTATTTTATGTTTTCTGTAGGTTGATGATCATGTGAAGTCACAAAAACAATTGAAAAAGCAAAAACAAACTAAAAAGCAGAATGAAAAATAGCACACCCTGAAGGAGAAGCCTACTGGCGTTTAAACGCCAGTAAGGACAGCAGAATGGGCGTTAAACGCCCAGTCTGGCACCATTCTGGGCGTTTAACGCTAGAAATAGGCACCAGACTGGCGTTTAACGCCAGAAAAGGGCAAGAAGCTGGCGTTAAACGCCAGAAATGGGCAGCAACCTGGCGTTTAACGCCAGGATTGGCAGTAAAGGGCGTTTTGCAAGCCTAATTGGTGTAGGGATGAGAAATCCTTGACACCTCAGGATCTGTGGACCCCACAGAATCCCCACTAACCTTAACTCACTCTCTCTCTTCTTCACACCTTTTCATAATACTCTTACCCAAATACCCTTCACCAATCACCTCAATACCTCTTTCCCAAAAACCCCTCACCTATCAAATCCTACCCTCTTCTCCATAAACCCTTCACCAATCCACATCCATCCATCATAAACTCCACCTACCTCACCATTCAAATTCAAACCACTTTCCCTCCTAAACCCACCCATACATGGCCGAACCTTACCCTATCCCCACTCCTATATAAACCCATCTTCACCCCTTCATTTTTACACATCTTAAACACAACTTCTCCCCCTTGGCTGAAACACTAACCCCCCTCCATCTCCTCTATTTCTTCTTCCTCTACTCTCTTCCTTCTTCTTTTGCTCGAGGACGAGCAAACCTTCTAAGTTTGGTGTGGTAAAAGCGTTGCTTTTTATTTTTCCATAACCATTTATGCCACCTAAGGCCAGAGAAATCTCTAGAAAGAGGAAAGGGAAGGCAAAATCTTCCACCTTCGAGTCATGGGAGATGGAGAGATTCATCTCAAGGGTGCATCAAGACCACTTCTATGAAGTTGTGGCCAAGAAGAAGGCGATCCCCGAGGTCCCTTTCAAGCTCAAAAATGGTGAATACCTGGAGATCCGACATGAGATTCGAAGAAGAGGTTGGGAAGTTCTCACTAACCCCATTCAACAAGTCGAAATCTTAATGGTTCAAGAGTTCTATGCCAATGCATGGATCACCAAGAACCATGATCAAAGTGTGAACCCGGACCCAAAGAATTGGCTTACAATGGTTCGGGGGAAATACTTAAATTTCAGTCCGGAAAATGTAAGGTTGGCATTCAACTTGCCCATGATGCAAGGAGATGCACGCCCCTACACTAGAAAGGTCAACTTTGATCAAAGGTTGGACCAAGTCCTCATAGACATTTGTGAAGAGGGCGCTCAATGGAAGAGAGATTCAAGAGGGAAGCCGGTTCAACTAAGAAGGCATGTCTTCAAGCCTGTGGCTAGGGGATGGTTGGAGTTCATCCAACGCTCAATCATTCCCACTAGCAACCAGTCTGAAGTTACTATAGACTGGGCTATCATGATCCATAGCATCATGATTGGAGAGGAAGTAGAAGTTCATGAGGTTATATCCCTAGAACTCTACAAGGTGGCGGACAATTCCTCTACTTTGTCAAGGTTAGCCTTCCCTCATCTTATTTGTCACCTTTGCAATTCAGCTGGAATTGACATAGAGGAAGACATCCTCATTGATGAGGACAAGCCCATCACTAAGAAAAGGATGGAGCAAACAAGAGATCCCACTCATGGACAAGAGCAGGAGGAAATTCCTCATCATGAAATCCCTGAGATGCCTCAAGGGATGCATTTTCCTCCACAAAATTATTGGGAGCAAATTAACACCTCCTTAGGAGAATTAAGTTCCAATATGGGACAACTAAGGGTGGAACACCAAGAGCATTCTATCCTCCTTCATAAAATTAGAGAAGATCAAAGAATCATGAGAAAGGAGCAACAAAGGCAAGGAAGAGACATTGAGGAGTTCAAGCACTCCATAAGATCTTCAAGAGGAAGAACTAGCCGCCATCACTAAGGTGGACCCGTTCTTTAATTTCCTTGTTCTTTATTTTTTGTTTTTTTCGAATTTTTATGCTTTATGTTTATCTATGTTTGTGTCTTTATTACATGATCACTAGTGTCTTAGTGTCTACGTCTTAAAGCTATGAATGTCCTATGAATCCACCACCTTTCTT
>NC_029786.2:76421008-76434129 GCF_000816755.2 Arachis ipaensis | reverse complement strand
CAAGCAACAATTTAAGTTTGGTGTTGTGATGAGCGGATAATTTATATGCTTTTTGGCATTATTTTTAGTATATTTTTAGTATATTTTAGTTAGTTTTTATTAGTTTTTAAATAAAAATCACATTTCTGGACTTTACTATGAGTTTGTGTGTTTTTTTGTGATTTCAGGAATTTTCTGGCTGAAATTGAGAGACCTGAGCAAAAATCTTATTCAGAGGCTGAAAAAGGACTGTAGATGCTGTTGGATTCTGACCTCCCTGCACTCGAAATAGATTTTCTAGAGCTACAGAAGCCCAATTGGCGTGCTCTCAATTGTGTTGGAAAGTAGACATCCTGGGATTTCCAGCAATATATAATAGTGCATACTTTGCCCGAGATTTGATTGCCCAAACCGGCATTCCAAGTCAGCATAGAAATTCTGGCGTCCATGAGCGAATAATTTATACGCTTTTTGGCATTGTTTTTAGTATGTTTTTAGTATATTTTAGTTAGTTTTTATTAGTTTTTAAATAAAAATCACATTTCTTGACTTTACTATGAGTTTGTGTGTTTTTCTATGATTTTAGGTATTTTCTGGCTGAAATTGAGGGACCTGAGCAAAAATCTGATTCAGAGGCTGAAAAAAGACTGCAGATGCTGTTGGATTCTGATCTCCCTGCACTCGAAGTCGATTTTCTGGAGCTACAGAGTCCCAATTGGCGCGCTCTCAATTGCGTTGGAAAGTAGACATCCTGGTCTTTCCAGTAATATATAATAGTCCATACTTTGCCCGAGATTTGATGGCCCAAACTGGCATTCCAAGTCAGCATAGAAATTCTCGCATCAATGAGCGGATAATTTATACGCTTTTTGGCATTGTTTTTAGTATATTTTTAGTATATTTTAGTTAGTTTTTATTATGTTTTTATTAGTTTTTAAATAAAAATCACATTTCTGGACTTTACTATGAGTTTGTGTGTTTTTCTGTGATTTCAGGTATTTTCTGGCTGAAATTGAGGGACCTGAGCAAAAATCTGATTCAGAGGCTGAAAAAGGACTGCAGATGCTGTTGGATTCTGACCTCCCTGCACTCGAAGTGGATTTTCTGGAGCTACAGAAGCCCAATTGGTGCACTCTCAATTGCGTTGAAAAGTAGACATCATAGGCTTTCCAGCAATATATAATAGTCCATACTTTACCCGAGATTTGATAGCCCAAACTAGCGTTCCAAGTCAGCATAAAAATTCTGGCATCAATGAGCGGATAATTTATATGCTTTTTGGCATTGTTTTTAGTATGTTTTTAGTATATTTTAGTGATTTTTTATTATGTTTTTATTAGTTTTTAAATAAAAATCACATTTCTGGACTTTACTATGAGTTTGTGTGTTTTTCTGTGATTTCAGGTATTTTCTGGCTGAAATTGAGGGACGTGAGCAAAAATCTTATTCAGAGGCTGAAAAAGAACTGCAGATGCTGTTGGATTCTGACCTCCCTGCACTCGAAGTGGATTTTCTGGAGCTACAGAAGCCCAATTGGTGCGCTCTCAATTGCGTTGAAAAGTAGACATCCTGGGCTTTCCAGCAATATATAATAGTTCATACTTTTCCCGAGATTTGATGGCCCAAACTGGCGTTTCAAGTCAGCATAGAAATTCTGGCGTCAAAACGCCAAAACTGGCATAAAAGCTGGAGTTAAACGCCCAAACTGGCACAAAAGCTGGCGTTTAACTCCAAGAAAAGCCTCTACACGTGAAAGCTTCAACGCTCAACCCAAGCACACACCAAGTGGGCCCTGAAGTAGATTCTGCATCATTTACTCATTTCTGTAAACCATAGGTTACTAGTTTTCTACAAATAGGACCTTTTGCTATTGTATTTTACACACTTGATCATACTTTTTGATCTTGGTTCTTCTGGTTCCCTCTCTGGGGCCGAAGCCAATGATCACCATTATCACTTTTGTATTTTCAACGGTGGAGTTTCTACACACCATAGATTAAGGTGTGGAGCTCTACTGTTCCTCATAAATTAATGCAAAGTACTATTATTTTTCTATTCAACTCAAGCCTATTTCTGTTCTAAGATATCCATTCATTCTTAGCATGATGAATGTGATGATCTGTGACACTCATCACCATTCTCACCTATGAATGCGTGCCTGACAACCACTTCCGTTCTACATGCAAACAAGCTTGAATGTGTATCGCTTGGGTTTGTAATCTAAGATTAGAACCTTCGTGGTATAGGCTAGAATCAATTGGCGGCCATTCCTAAGATCCGGAAAGTCTAAACCTTGTCTATGGTATTCTGAGTAGGATCAGGGAAGGGATGACTGTGACGAGCTTCAAACTCGCGAGTGTTGGGCGTAGTGACAGATGCAAAAGGATCAATGGATCCTATTCCAACATGATCGAGAACCAACAGCTGATTAGCCGTGCGGTGACAGCGCATTTGGAACATTTTCACTGAGAGGACGAGAGGTAGCCATTGACAATGGTGAAACCCAACATACAGCTTGCCATGGAAAGGAGTATGAATGATTGGAAGAAGGCAATATGAAAGCAGAGGTTCAGAAGGAACAAAGCATCTTCATACGCTTATCTGAAATTCTCACCAATGAATTACATAAGTATCTCTATCCTATTTTATGTTTTATTCATATTTTAATTATCAATTCTCCATAACCATTTGAATCCGCCTGACTGAGATTTACAAGATGACCATAGCTTGCTTCAAGCCGACAATCTCCGTGGGATCGACCCTTACTCACGTAAGGTTTATTACTTGGACGACCCAGTGCACTTGCTGGTTAGTTGTGCAGAGTTGTGACAAAGAGTTGAGATTACAATTGTGCGTACCATGATGTTGGCGCCATTGATGATCACAATTTCGTGCACCAATGGTCTTCCTGAGTCATTAGGGGGCATTTCCAGGATATAGAAGTCAATGGGAAATGTGAGCCCCTTAATGCTCACTAATACATCTTCAGCAATTTCAACTACTGTAATAATGCTTTTATCTGCTAACACAAAACGAGTTGCCGACCTTTTTAAGGGAGGAAGCCTTATGGTATTATATATAGACAATGGCATTATACTAACACATGCTCCTAAGTCACACATGCAATCAGAAAATATTACACCTCCAATGGTACAGTTTACCATACATGGACCTGGATCACTACATTTTTCAGGTATACCTCCCATTAAAGCAGATATAGAACTACCTAAAGAGATAGTTTCTAATTCATTAATTTTATCTTTATGTATGCATAAATCCTTCAGAAACTTTGCATATTTAGGTACTTGCTGAATGACATCAAAAAGGGGAACAGTTACCTCAACCCTTTTGAAAATTTCTACCATTTTGGGATCAAGTTCCGTCTGCTTTCTAGACTTCCTTGAAAGGTGTGGAAATGGGATAGGAATGGTGCCACTTGCAGCTTCTGCATCCTGTGGTGCTCCATTCCCTTGCTGAGCTAGTTCTTCTTCAACCTTGTCTTGTACTTCTTCTTCCTCTTCAGCATGTTCTACTTCTACCATACCCTCAGCTGGGGCGTGTTCTAATAGGCTTGGCTCCTCCTGATTCCTCTCTTGTAATGTGGTTCCGAACCTCAGAGTGATGGCATTGATGCCACCCTTGGGATTAGGTAAGGGTTGAGACGGAATTCCACTGGAGCTTAAAGGTTGGTTAGTGGAAGTAGGTAATGAATCTATCCGGGCGGCGAGGGCTTGTAAAGTGGCATTCAGACCATTTAGAGTAGAGTTCAGTGTAGTCTGCATGTCTTGTTGTCCTTGTGCAAGAGAACGAAGCATCTTGTCATTTGATGAGGAAGTAGGATAAGTGATCTGTGGGACTTATTGTTGGTTATGCTGGGGTCCTTGTGACTGTCTTAGGTGAGGAGCTTTGTAAAGTTGGTTCTGATTCTGCTGTCTGTTGTTGTTATTCCACCTTTGGTTTCTATTGTTATCTCTGCCTCTTCTGTTATAGTTGTCCCTCCAGCCATGGTTGGAATTATCTCTCCAACTTTGGTTGGAGTTGTCCTGCTATCCTTAGTTGTAGTTTCCATCCTAGTTGTACTTGCCTCCTTGTTGATTGTATCCTTGATTCGGGAGGTCATAGAAGTTATGAGTAGCTGCCACAGTGTTGTCTTCTTGTTGGAGCTGCGGGCATTCATCAGTATAATGACTATAATCATCACATATTCCGTATACTCTTTGTGGGACTAGCTGTTGGCTTTGTTGTGGTGGGGAAAGCTGAGCTTGTTGTTGTTGGTTCAACTGTATTTGCTTCAGTAAGTTGGTCATTTCACATATACTCTGTGTAAGAGCAGAAGTCTCAGTGCTAGAGAAAACTTCTGCAACAGCTTTTGAGTGGCTGTTCCTGTGCCTGTGATTCCTAGTAGACTCAGCTAAGTCGCTGATCAGTTGCCATGCTTCATCTGTGGTCTTGTACTTTTTCAGAGAACCATTACTAGCACCATCTAGTGTAGTTTTATCCCTAGGCTTCATGCCTTGAGTGAAATAGCTGATCAACACTAACCTATCAATCATGTGGTGGGGACATACATCCAGAAGGTTCTTAAAGCGCTCTCAGTACTCATAAAGAGTCTCTGATTCTCCTTGAACAATGCAGGAGATCTCTTTCCTCAGTCTGTCTGTAACTTCAGCTGGAAAGTATTTTTCCAAAAATTCTCTCCTGAGTGTATCCCAGTTGGTAACAGTTGCTTCAGGTTGGGAGTAGTACCACTCCCTTGCCTTTCCCTCAAGAGAAAATGGGAAGGCGGTTAACAGAATAAAAGTTTCATTTGCACCATGACGCCTAACAGTAGAACAGGCTGTCTGAAAATCCCTTAGGTGCTTGATAGGCTCCTGAGCAGGTAAGCCATGAAACTTGGACATTAAGTTGATTAGTGCAGTCTTCATCTCAAAATCTGCAGCCAGAGTTGGATGATGCACTTGATACGGTTGCAGTGTAAAATTTGGGGCTCCAACTTCCTGGAGAGTAATCCTCCTAGGTGCTGCCATGTTATCTGCACGTGAATCAACTGAATCAGTAGTAAAAGAGCTTGTTTCTTTCTCGGATGGCGGTTCAGATTCGCCCTCAGATGAGACTGGTGAATCGATAACAATCACTTCACCACCCTCTAAGGCTAACCTGCGCCGAGCTCGCTTAATACGTAAAAGAGTTCTTTCAATTTCAGGATCAAATGCAGCTAAGCTCGGATCAGGCAGTGAACGCGTCATTCAATGAAAGAAACATATAGCTCATGGTAATAAAATAAAAAAAATATGCAAATAAAAATAAAAATATGTACACTAATAAATAATTTAGCACACAATTGCAACTCTCCGGCAACAGCGCCAAAAACTGATGCGTGGCAGAAGTTAGACCAATTAAGAGATTATAATATAATAGAACAGCATTGCGAGTATAGCTCTTAACCAGCAAAAATCTGCCTCATCAATTTAGAAAGGTTGTCACAAAAAATTTAGAATAAAAATACTGGAAGTATGAGTCCCAGGTCGTCTCCCAACGAGTTGCTAGAAAGGGTGCTAATTTATTAATCAGGGGTTTTCCGAGAGTTTTGAGAGTTGATTAACAGAAAATAAACAATTGTAATTTAGTGCAATGAAAATTAAAAGAAATTTATATTATTCAAATTAAAAAGTCTTGACTGGGGGAATGATTAATTGGAAGTTCTATCCTTGTTGGAATTCTCTCAAGTGTAGTATAAAGAGGTTATTATGGAATAAATAAAAGAGTAAATACGGAAACAAACTAGAATAGTATCTTCAACGGAGGTGATGACTCTTCGTTATCCAAAAGCAAAAGCAATAAACTAGGAATGTAAAGAGAACCTAGAGGAAGAGTAATTTCTCTCTAGATTCAGATCTAAAAACCTTAAAACTATCCTAATGAGAATATGTGAATGTGTCTCCGTATCTCTCTATATCTTGAGTCTCTGCATGTTCCCTGGCTTTATTCTATATTTCTGGGCCAAAAATTGGGTCAAAACGCGGCCCGAAATCGCCCATAGCATTTTCTGTTAATTTTGCAGATCGCGCAGGTCACGCGTACGCGTCGTCCACGCGTGCTCGTCTTTTGTGCAGACTCCAATCCACGAGTATACGTCAGGCACGCGCACGCGTCGCTGTAAATTTCTCCATTTTGCGCGCTCGCGTGAGCCATGCGTGCGCGTCGGTGCTCGCTGGTTATCTCCTTAGTTTCTTGTGTTCCTTCCATTTTTTCAAGCTTCCTCTCCATTTTCTAAGCCATTCCTGCCCTATAAAGCCTGAAACACTTAACACATGGATCACGACATCGAATGGTATAAAGGAAAAGTAAAATATACTAATTAAAGATCTATAGGAAGCGAGTTTTCAATCATAAAACAATACTAGGAAGGGATTATAAAATCATGCAAATCATATGAATAAGTGGGTGAAGACTTGATAAAAACCACTCAATTAAACACAAGAAGTAAAAAAAATATTATTTATGATAAAAATAAAAATATAAAAATAAATATTAAAAAAATCTTCTTTTGTCAAGAACTAGGTAGCCTAACAAAAAATAAAACCACACTAGTTAACAAATTAGGAACTCTTTTTCGTTGATTTTTTTTGTTTCTCACGGTATTCTCCAATTCGACAGATCAATAATGACTAATTCATTGCAGATCGAAACTATATTGAAGAGTTTGTAGCTGGCCAATGAGTTTGCTACATGCATAAAGTGAAATTAAAATTTCTGACATTTTCTAACTATTAAACCAACCCAACTTGGTTACTCTTCTTCATTGATATTTAAGGATCTTTTAATAATGAATAAAGGAAAAGAAAAAATGTATTTTTCATGAGACAAAAAAAAGTTAGCCTAAATACCGCATGCTTAGTTGCTAATATTAGCCCTTAAATTATGTGACAACCATATTTTTTTGTGAAGTAGTGCAATGCAGATCCATAGTCTTTTTTCTCTCATTGTCTTACTCGATCTCACCCTCTACCCCCTATTGTATTCACTATTGCCATAGCCATTCAAAATTCTACCTCTCCCTCTCCCACTCTAGATCTAATTTTGCTTCCGCCGCCATCTTCTGCCTCACCATTCTCACCGTTACACATCTCCCACTCATGCCATTAGTTTAGATTTTTCAAATCTGTCTTTTGCTCTATTACTTCTCTTCGGCACTGTTATTGTCACTATTCTACCTCTACCCTACCTCTTTTGTCATTGCATTAGATGATTTGCAAAATGTTCAGACATAAAATCCAGTAAATTAATAAATAATTAACTAATAAATTATGAGTCAAGGGGATTAGAAAATTTAATTTTATAATTTGAAGAAGTAAAAATATCTAAAATATGAATTTAAAAACTAATTTTAGAAGTTTTGGCATGAAATTGGGCCAACAGGCTCAACCTGTTAAACTAGGCCCAAGTGGACCTAAGCCCACTCACCTAACGCATATATAAGGCTTGCAATTAGCCTCTTTCCTTCTTCATTATGCCATTCACGCTGAAAAG
The DNA here is from genome assembly GCF_000816755.2 of Arachis ipaensis. Taxonomy (NCBI): domain Eukaryota; kingdom Viridiplantae; phylum Streptophyta; class Magnoliopsida; order Fabales; family Fabaceae; genus Arachis; species Arachis ipaensis. Next base: position 76,426,620 of record NC_029786.2, on the reverse strand, counting down.
GGAGAAGAGAGATCAAGAACCCTAACCCCCAAAATTCACTTCCAACTTCAATCTTTCGTAACTTTCAATCCGGAGTTCCGATTGACGAGTCGTTTGTAGTCACACATTCGTCTTGAAATCCTCTTCAATTCTATACAAAAAAAATGGTAAGAAACTTTGTATTTTATATTCATTTTCCTCTTCCATTCTGAATTTGCATTTTGGTTAAGGGTATTGAGTTTTTTGTTTTGATAATTTTGGTAGTTTAGGTGCAATCTAGTATTGGATAATTATTGAGTTTTACCCCAATCATCAATGGGTGAGGTAAAGATTCTCTAAACTCTGGTGGTTGTCACTTTAGTGAACCCTAGAATTGATTATGATGCAATTGAATGAAATTAGATTGGATACATGTAAATTGAAGTCAAATTGGTGAACTTGAGTGCTTGAATTGGAGCTTCGGTGGTTGGAGCTTATTGGAGTTATTTGGGAGTCTTGGAAGCTTGAAGTTCGGTGTTTTGAGCTTTGGAAAGAATCGGCCAAGGTATGTTTTTGGTTTTTTGTAGGTAATATATAATGTTGCGTGAAAACTTAGGCTAGTTGCCTTAGGATAGATTTGAATGATGTGAATTAGTTGATTGATGTAGTTAGTAAGTGAATATATGCATATGAATGGATGATTTAAGTGGTGGTAGAATTGTGAAATTGAGTTGATGATATATTGGATATTGTATATTAAATATGTATGAATGTGATATGGTATTGTGTGAATCATTGACTTCATGGAGAAATGAGAGTGTATATATGTTGATCAAGGGTGAAATGAATGGTGTAATAGAACTTCACTTTGTTGCTATATGAATATAGGTGTTGGAGTGATTGAGAAGTGGATGAAGAGTGTGTGATAGTGTGTAGAGTGTTGGTATTGATTTTGGTGTTTTGGTATTGAGTTGGGTATGATTGGTTTGGTTTTGGATTGTGAGTTTTGAAGATTTGAGGATTTGGAAAAATTGGGTAAAAATAGAATTTTATCCAACTTTGGCGGGCCATAACTTGGCCTTCTGAGTTTGTAATTGAGTGAAATTTATTTCAAATTGAAGATGGTTATGAGAGCTTTAAAACGGTAAAAAGATTAGGGAAATTGGAGTTTTGTAGATAAATTTATGAATGTTGGAAGTTAGGTATAAAAAATTGAACTCTGTGATGTTGCAGAAAACCAGAATTTTTGGTTTGGGTGCCCACGCACCTTATCGTGTGCACACATAGAACAGGATGCGTAACGAGACTCGTGTGCACACACGAGGGATATGTATACGCACACTGATGAGCAGATATTTTATACGCTTTTTGGCATCATTTTCATATAGTTTTTAGTATGTTTTGTTTAGGTTTTATTATATTTTTATAGGTTTTTGTGCAAAATTCACATTTTTGGATTCTCCTTTGAGTTTCTGTATTTTTATGCAATTTCAGGTATTTTCTGATTGAAATTGAGGAGCTGGAGTAAAAGTCTGATTCAAAGGCAGAGAAAGCATTGCAGATGCTGTTCGGATCTGACCTCCTTGCACTCAAAAGAACTTTTCTGGAGCTAACATTTAGGGCTTTCTAGAAATATATAATAGTTCATACTTTGCTTCAGAATTGAAGGCCCAAAACTGGCGTTCAACGCCAGCAATCTACCCTAGTCTAGGTGTCCAACACCTAAAGGAGAAGAGCCCCCTAGCCAGCGTTCAACACCCTAGAGGCCTCCTAGCACGTGGATCTCAATCAAGCTCACCCCAAACACTCACCAAGTGGGCCTTGGAAGTGGATTTTTAGCACTAAAAGACTGTCTTACCTTTTTATGTAATTGATGAAGCTCAAGGATTGTTGTCGGTCTAGATTTTCTTCTTAGAGAAAGGAATTACTTCGTTGTAAGCATAGCTCTAAACCAACAAACAACTCTCGCATCAAATTAAGATATGGTTTTGTCACATGTACAAACTCCAATTAAGAATTAACCGAAGTATTTAGACTTCGCGTCGTCTCACGAGGATGGCAATGAAGTGGTCAATTATTGGCTATGAGAATGCAAGGGGGGTTTGATTAATAAGAGGGCAAGAAATTAAATGAGCAAGAATTTAAATGACAAAATGCATAAATCAAGCGAGTAATTAAAGGAAGCAAGATAAGGGACTCTTGGCTAAGACTTAAGTAATTGAGGTCACTATCCTTGTCAACAATTCAAATATTGATAATTATGAGGAACCGAGCTCGTTAGGTCTACTCACTAAAGCCTTAAGTATGTAATGTCTACTCCTAGACTTGGAGTACATCAAATGGATTGATCAACATCAATCCATAAGTCCCAACCTAGCTACTAATTGACTTAGTAGTAGGCTAGAGTTAATGGTTATCAAATTAATCCCCAAGGATTCGAGAATTACCAATTCAATGAAGCCCAAAGACTCAAGATCACTCAATCCCCTTAGCCTAGGCCAAGGGTCAAGAGAAATACTCAAAAACTATAGGAAGCATTATATCAAACACCTAATGTGCAATAAAGGTAAACATCACAAACTGCTAAAATTAAGGAGACCCATAACTTTCATAAGCGAGAAACCAATAATAGCAAGCAAGATCAACAAAAAAGAAACATAGAAACATGGAATTGCATAAGAAGGAAATTGGATCTAACAATGTTCATCAACATACAAGAGAGCAAAATGAGAAATTAACATTACAACTAAGAAAATCAAGATGTAGACATGAGAAATTATAAAAGAAACAAGATGAAAGCAAGGAATTAAACATGGATCTATGACAATTTAACCTAATCCTAACCTAATTCTAGAGAGAAGAGGGAGCTTCTCTCTCTAGAGAACTAACTAAAGGCTCATGTTGACTAACTAATTGCTCTCCCTTTGCTTGGACTTCAATTTTGCATGAAATACACTCAGAAACAAGTTGAATTTGGGCCTGGGCAGCTCAGAAATCGCCCCCAGCGTTTTGCCTTTAAGTGAGTCACGTGCTGGTATCGGCGCGTACGTGCCATGTGCGCGTGCGCGTCGATTGGCTGTTTCTTCATCCGCACGTACGCGGCATGTACGTGTGCGCGCCTCTATGTGAAATCACTTTTGCGCGTGCGCGCCTTGTACGCGTGCGCGCCCATTGATGCATTCCCAATTTTTGTTTCTTTATGCATTCTCCACTTTGTATGCTTTTCTCCCCATTTCTTCCATCCAATACTTACCTTATGAACCTGAAATCACTCAAAAAATACATCAAGGCATCGAATGGAATTAAAGTAAATTAAAATCATCAATTTAAGGGCCTAAAAAGCATACTTTTACACTTAAGCACAATTCAAGGGAGAATTACAAAACCATGCCATTTCATTGAATAAATGTGGGAAAAGGTGATAAAATCCCCTAAAATAAGCACAAGATAAACCACAAAATCGGAGTTTATCAGTAATTCTTAGTCATTAGTTTAGTATTTAAAGTAGAAGATCACTCTTTGTTAAGGATCTTCGACCACTTTACACGTTTATCATTGTATTTTCTGTCAGTATGAGTTTCTAAACCTCCTAGGTTGAGGGGAGGAGCTCTGCTGAGTTTTATGGATTAATAAAGTACTACCATTCTTTCTCAATACATGTTTGATTCTCTATTCTAAGATCTATCTTCGTTCTTCATCATTATAAATATGTTGAATCGGCACAAGGTTATCTCATTCTACATGGGTTCAGAGTGAGTCTTTCATCAGACAATAATGAACCACTAGCTTGATTATACATCTCTTAGATGGCTAATCCATGACTTCGTTAGGGACTTCTCGAGACACCAGTTCAGCCGAGGTACGGGGAGATTAGAGTCTTTGTGGTAAAGGCTAGAAGCACAAGGCACAGCATTCCCTGATCCAGAAGATTCGAACTTGTCTGTGACATTTTGAGTAGGATAATTAAGGGGAATGAACTGCAGGAGCTTCACCCTCAATCAGAATGGATCCTCACTAACCCTGGGGTTCAGATCTGGAGGAGCATTGGCGACCTCTCAATCGGCGTTGATCACATACAGCCTGCCATAGAAGAAATCATTCACAGTTAAAGAAGAAAGTAAGACCGGAATTAATCCAGAAGAACAAAGCATCTCCAAGCCTTCACCATTTTCTTATCACTGGTTATAATCAAACATAGTAATTCCATCTTATTTTCTTTTTATGCATTTCAACAAACAAACAACTCTTCTATCCACTTGACTAAGATCTACAAGATAACCATAGCTTGCTTCAAACCACAATCCTCGTGGGATCGACCCTGATTCGCCTTAGGTATTACTTGGACGACCCAGTGCACTTGCTGGTTCAGTTGTACAAAGTGTGGGAATTCGTGCACCACACACCCTGAATGTTTACAAGTTGTGCATGCTCACACCAATGATATGTACGAACAAGCCCTGTTTTTTACACAAAACTCTGTTTTTAACTATTTAACCTGTTCGACAGGCTTGTAAATTTTTATAACCCCTGTTTAAGGTTCGATAGTTAGTTTTAAGGTTTTAGAGTAAGTACAAACATATAGAGAGAGTTAAATTAAGACCGAGGGATTATAAAGTGAAGAATTAAGTTAAAGATGGGCTGATAATGCTGAATGAGTTATGTGATGAGGACGATTATGATATTGTTGAATGAGGTGATGATGATGAGGAGCATTATGTGTGTGAGCATATCTATGAATGTTGAGATGTTGAGTGATGACGGGGATAATTATGATAATACGAATGATTGATTGTGATTATGAGGATAATGTGAATGATTATGAGATTGAGATATGATGATGAACATGATTATGATTACAAACAGAGTTGATTGAGTGATAAGGAATTAAGGTTAACGATTGAGACACCTGGGTAGTATGCAAGGGTTGTGGTTCGTCTCACTTATTCTGAGTTAGTAATTGAGACACCTGGGCAGTACACAAGGGTTGTGGTTTGCCCCACTTGCTCCAGGTTAGAAATTGAGACACATGGGCAGTACACAAGGGTTGTGGTTCATCTCACTTGATCTGGGTTAATATTTGAGACGCTTGAGTAGTACGCAAGGGTTGTGGTTTGTCCCACTTGCTCCGGGTTGAGTTTGTAAACATCCGCCTAGGTAGTATGTAGGAGTAGTGATTCGTTTCACTTGCTTTGGGTTAAGTGGGTAGTATGCAAGGGTTGTGGCTTAGTCCCACTTGCTCCGCGATGTCAGGTTTGGCTGTATAACCGACAGATGATATCATCGACCATAGGGCAAACATGCATCATATGCACTTGTATGTTTTGTTTGGGTATGCATTTGTTTGGCTTGCCTAATTGCTTATCTGGAACTAACTGCTATTTGATCTATTTGTTGTACCTGTTACTATATTTGTGTTTTTCTTGTTTGTCTTGTTTGTGTTTGTTTTATGATAGATCCCTCTTGCTGGTGGAGGAGATGCTGAGGGTTGTTCCACATGGTGGTTAGGAGGTTTGAGGTAAATGGGAAGTGAAGAGTTGAGATTCCTTAGATATAGTTACTCTGTTATAGGGATGGCGAAAATTCCCAGCGGGACAGGTATCCGCGGGGATTTACCCGCCGGGGAACAGGTTTGGGGGACATTTTTTCTCCGTGGG
>NC_029786.2:76409300-76420640 GCF_000816755.2 Arachis ipaensis | reverse complement strand
CCCCTTCAAATCATAATCCCTGCACCTTTCTCTCACTCAGTTCACGCTCTCACGAGCCTCTCTCTCATAGTCCTCTCACACTCTCCCTCAATCTCTGGCTCTCTACATTCTCACTTTCAGTCCCTCACCTTCCTCCGTTGCTGTCGTCGCTCACCTTCTTCCTTTGCTGCCGCTGCTCACTCTTCCTCTCACTGCTTTACTCACTGCTTACTGCTAGCTTCACCGCCGCCTCCACCTCTACTTTGCAACGAAGCCTCAGATCTGCGACGTTGATGACAAGCTTCCTCCAGCAACGCTTTTGCTCTACGACACTGATGACGCCTCTCTAATGCGGAATTTATAACCCACAAACTAACCGGCAAGTGCACCGGATCGTACCAAGTAATACCTCAGGTGAGTGAGGGTCGATCCCACGAGGATTGAAGGATTAAGCAACAAGGGTTAAGTGATTTACTTAGTTAGACAAACAAAAAATAGTGTTTGAGAGTTCAAAAAGCATTAAACAGAAGACAGGCAAATAAATAAGTTGGGAATAAAATATGGAGAAGGCAGTTAAGGCTTTAGAGTTATCTATTTTCTGAATTGACTTTTCTTACTAACTATTTTAATCATGTAAGATTTAATTCATGGCAAACTATATGTGACTAGACCCTAATTCCTTAGACCTTTCTGGTCTCCTCTGAAATTCATCAACCGCCAATTCCTTGGTCAATTAATTCCAATTAGGGGGTGAAGTTTAATTCTAGTTTATGTGCCACAGAAACTCTAATTACTCAAATATAAAAGGATTATATGTCACGTATCCTGTTAAGTCCAGATAATTAGAATTTAGGAGAAATTGTTTTCAAACTGTTGTTCAAGTAAAGAGCTTTTCCAAGTTATACAAGAACTCAATTAAAAAGAGGGTCATACTTCCGTTCCACCCAAATTCATAAGATAAAGAACGAAAACAATTCTTGAAATATAAATCAAAACATGAATTAAAATAGAAAAATAATAGTATCAATCCATACAATAGACAGAGCTCCTAACCTTAACAATGGAGGTTTAGTTGCTCATGGTTCAGAGAGAAAAATAAGGATTCTGATAAAAAAATGTCAATTGGGCTGAGGTGGAATGAATAGTTAACTAATTCGAATCCCCAAAAGGGAAGTTTTTTTTCTTTTATATCTAATCCTAATTAATTTAAAATCTATTTTCTAAAACTAAAATAATATCTTTTCCTATTTTAAAATAAAAATTAAAGTTTAAATCATAATTAATAGGAATCAGCATTTTCTGCACTTCGCGCTTGTCACGCGTACGCGTCGATGGTCTTCTTCGCGTGTCACACGTACGCGTCAGGTACGCGCAAACGTCACTGTGCAACTTTGCTTTTAACGCGTACGCATCAGGTACGCGCACGCGTCACCGTGGAAAACTCCAAATCACGCGCATGCATCAGGTACGCGCACGCGTCGCTCCTCGCTGTCATCTCCTTTAATTCTTGTGCTGATTCCATTTGTGCAAGCTTCCTCTCCATCCTCTAAGCCATTCCTGCACTATATGGACTTCTTCTCTTTTTTTGCAGAAGCTCCATCACATCCAACCAAATGCTACCTAAAATAAACAGAATTGCACAAGACTCAAAGTAGCATCCATAATGGCTAAAAGATAATTAATTCTTAATTAACTCAACAATTTAAATGCAAATTCACTAGAAAAATATAGAAAAGATGCTCACTCATCACAACACCAAACTTGAATTGTTGCTTGTCCTTAAGCAACCAAAATAATATAGGCTTAGAATGTGAATTTTCATGAGAATGATAGTTCGATTAAGCTCATGTTTCTTCTTATAGTGGGGTTTTTTCATTGTAACTCTAAACAGTTTTGGCACCTCACTCTCCTTTGGATTAGAAGGATGTCACTGTCATTCGGAATTAGAATCCGGATAATATTATAAATTCTCTGACCTTTATACGCCAGTTTAATCCTTGAACACAACAAAATTTACTTTAATTCTCTTTTCTTTGGTGCTTTGCACCTTGAGCCTAGTCGTGACTTTAAATGTTTTGTCTAAAGCTTTACTTGACACAGAAACACCACAAGCACTTAACTGGGGAACTCTTTTGAAGTTCTAATTTTTCTTTCAGCTACTCCCAGACAGTGGTGCTCAAAGTCTTTGGCATACTCTGCTAATTGCAATTGATCTCGACTCTAAATGTTTTGGCTCAAGGATTACTTGACACAAGAACACCACAAGCATGTGACTAGGAAAACAACTCTTTGAGCTTTTAATCATGTCTGACCTCCCTAGTCATTAATGCTCAGAGCCTTGGACCTTGCTTTTACATCCTTTTTTTTGCTGTTTCTTTTGCTTCAAGGATTAAACTTTTACTTATTGCAGAAACTTCATAATAGTTCTCTAAATTCCTGTTCCTTGTACATCAACATTCTTGATTCAAATTTAAATATGCACTGTTCATGTCATGCATTCAGAGTCACAGAAAATACCACCACATTTAAGTGAATAAGACTACTCTTCAATATAAACTCAATTTCTCATGCAATATATCACTTCTTTTTTTTCATTTTCTTTTTAGATTCAAGTTCAGTGAGCGGTACATGAGACAAATAGCATAATGAAACTAATTTTAAGAATTGAAAGTACTAAAGACCATGCAGGCAATCAAAGCAACAGAAAATAGAAAACAACAAGATTAGAACAGAAGAGAAATAGAATGAAAGGAACTCAACCACCTCAGTTATGTTAGTGGCCATCTCATTCCTCCATTAAAAAAATAAACAGAAAAGCCATAAGCAAAGTGACAATACCAAACTTAAAGATTTGCTTGTCCTCAAGCAAAGAAGAACTGAAAACAAAAACAAATAGTACGATGAAAAAATAATAAAGGATAAAAGAACAAGAGAGAATTAGGATTGGGGGGGGTTAGATGAATTGAAATCAGGCGCTGAGGGGTTTAATTTGGGTGTTGCATGCGACGCGTACGCGTAAAGCACGCGTACGCGTGGATCGCGCTGCGACGCGTACGCGTCGATGGCCAGGATTGGAAAACGACGCGCACGCGTCAGGGACGCGTACGCGTGATGGGACTTGTGCTCCCAGCACCAGTCCAGCGCCACACCATCATAACTCTCTAGCCATGCACCCATTTATGCCATTTTTCAGGGTCACGTGTACGCGTCAGGGACGCGCACGCGTGGGTGGCAAAAAGCGCAAACGACGCGCACGCGTCAGGGACGCATACACGTGATGCGGCTTGTGCGCCCAGCACAGTTCCAGCCCCACTCCTGCTCAACTCTCTGTCCAATTTTATTTTTCATGCACACACATATGACGCGTACGCGTTAGTGACTCTTGCGCGTCAGTGACGCTTGCGTGTCATGTGCTCGTTTTTTTTTTTTGTCACCTGAAGTGTTCGGTTCCTATTACAAAATAGCTGCATGATCAGAAAAATAGTAAAAACTCAATAAAAATCAAACAAGTAAGAAAACTACTACTACAAAAAATAACTAAGGATACAAAATTATCGGGTTGCCTCCCGATAAGCGCTTCTTTAACATCACTAGTTTGACAGTCAGTTCTGCTAATTCAGCAGATGAGTGGACCTCTGGCGATCGATCTCGCCTCCAAGATAGTACTTCAACCTCTGGCCATTCACTGTAAATTTCTTGTCAGAATTCTCTTCCTGTATTTCCACATAACCGTATGGTGAAGCTCTGGTAACCACAAATGGTCCTGACCACCGGGATTTTAGCTTACCGGGAAAGATTTTAAGCCTTGAATTATACAGAAGCACTCTCTGTCCTGGCTCAAAGACTCTGATGGCAATCTTCTTGTCATGCAGTAAATTGGTTCTCTCCTTATAGAGCTTGGCATTCTCATAGGCTGAATATCTGAATTCATCAAGCTCATTCAACTGAAGCATTTGCTTAATTCCTGCAGCTTCTGAATCAAGATTCAGATACCTGATTGCCCAGTGAGCTTGATGCTCCAGCTCAACTGTCAAGTGACAGGCCTTCCCATAGACCAACTGATAAGGGGACATGCCAATAGGAGTCTTGTAAGCTGTCCCGTACGCCTAGAGAGCATCATCAACCTTCCTAGACCAGTCCTTTCTTGAAACACTGACGGTCTTCTCTAGAATCCTCTTAAGTTTCTTATTGAAAACTTCAACCTATCCACTTGTCTGAAGGTGAAAGGGGGTTGCCACTTTATGACGGACTCCATATCTCTTTAGAAGAGAGTCCAGCTGTCTGTTACAGAAGTGACTTCCTCCATCACTAATGAGTGTCCTTGGAACACCAAACCGGCTAAAGATATATCTCTGAAGAAAGCTCATTACCACCTTGGCATCATTGGTGGGTAGAGCCACAACTTCCACCCACTTGGACACATAATCAACTTCCACTAGGATATAGTTGTTTGAATGTGAAGGTGGGAAGGGTCCCATGAAATCAATGCCCCACACATCAAACAGCTCAACCTCAAGAATCTTCTACTGTGGCATTTCATGGTTGGCAGGGAGATTCGTGGCTTTTTCACATCTGTCACAGTGCTTCACAAATGCTCTTGAGTCCCTGAAGAGAGTCGGCCAGTAAAACCCGCTCTGAAGGACCTTTGTAGCTGTCATTTCACCACCAAAGTGGCCTCCATAATCAGAACCATGACAGTGCCAAAGAATCTGCTGTGTTTCTTCATCTAGGACACATCTCCGGATGATATCATCTGAACACCTTTTAAAAAGATATGGTTCCTCCCAAATGTAGTACTTTGCATCAGTCAATAGCTTGTTTACTTGTTGCCTACTGTACTCCTTTGGAATAAAATTCATGGCCTTGTAATTTACAATGTCTGCAAACCATGGAGCCTGCTGAATGAGAAATAATTGCTCATCTGGAAACGTCTCAATCACAGCTGTGGGTGGTTGTACTCCTGCATCAGGCTCAATTCTGGAGAGATGGTCAGCTACTTGATTTTCTGACCCTTTCCTGTCTTTTATCTCAATATCAAACTCCTGAAGGAGTAACACTCATATGATTAATCTTGGTTTAGAGTCCTGCTTGGTTAGAAGGTACTTTAAAGCAGCATGATCAGTATAAATAATAACCTTAGAACTAATTAAATAGGACCTAAATTTATCAACAGCATACACAATAGCTAATAATTCTTTTTCTGTAGTTGTGTAATTCTTTTGGGCATTATTTAACACATGGCTAGCATAGTAAATAACATGTACAAGCTTACCATGCCTCTGTCCTAAAACAGCTCCTATAGCAAAGTCACTGGCATCACACATTAATTCAAATGGTAAATCCCAGTCAGGGGGAGCTATGATGGGCAGAGGTAAGGTTTGCTTTCAGAGTTTCAAAAGCATGCAGAGATTCAGCATTAAAAACAAAGGGAACATCAACAACTAACAAGTTGCTTAATGGTTTAGCAATTTTAGAAAAAATCCTTTATAAATCTTCTATAAAATCCTGCATGACCCAAGAAATTCCTGACTGCCTTAACATTAGCTGGTGGTGGTAATTTTTCAATTACCTCCACCTTTGCTCTATCAACCTCAATTCCCTTACTTGAAATCCAGTGTCCAAGAACAGTACCTTCTGTAACCATAAAATGACATTTTTTCCAATTTAAAACAAGGTTTGGTTCTTGACACCGTTTCAAGACAAGAGATAAATGCTTAAGGCAGGATTCAAAAGAATTACCAAAAACAGAAAAATCATCCATAAATACCTCAATGAACTTTTCAACCATATCAGAAAAAATTGAAAGCATACACATCTGAAAAGTTGCTGGAGCATTATAAAGTCCAAAAGGCATTCTCCTGTAGGCGAATACTCCAAAGGGGCATGTGAATGCTGTCTTCTCTTGATCTTGAGAGTCCACTGCAATTTGATTATATCCAAAATATCCATCTAGAAAATAATAAAAAGCATGACCAGCTAACCTCTTAAGCATCTAATCAATGAAAGGCAGGGGGAAGTGATCCTTCCTTGTAGCAGTGTTGAGCCTCCTGTAGTCTATACACATTCTCCAACATGTGACTGTTCTTGTAGGAATAAGCTCATTCTGTTCATTCTTGATCACTGTCATCCCTCCTTTCTTGGGAACTACCTGCACAGGACTTACCCAAGGACTGTCAGAAATAGGGTAAATAATACCTGCTTCCCATAATTTCATTACCTCTTTTTGGACCACCTCTTTCATGGTTGGATTGAGTCTCCTTTGTGGTTGTACAACTGGTTTAGCATCATCTTCAAGGAGGATCTTGTGCATACACATGGTTGGACTAATCCCTTTCAAGTCACTAATGGTCCATCCAAGAGCTGCTTTATGGCTCCTGAGCACTGAAATAAGTGCCTCTTCCTCTTTAGGCTTCAGAGAAGAGCTAATAATCACTGGATATGAATCATTTTCACCTAAGAACACATATTTCAGAGAAGGAGGTAAATGTTTGAGCTCAAGCTTGGGGGCTTCCTCCTCTTCTTTAGGCGTGTGAACCACAGCCTTCTGGGGTGGTGAATCATTAACTTCAACTAATTCACACTCAGAAATAGGATCCAGAATGTCATCAAGCGCCTCAGCTTTCAGTACCTCTTGAACAAGTGGTTCAATAACATCTATTTTCATACACCCTTCAGAATCATTAGGGTGCTTGAGAGCTTCAAAAATATTAAGCACCACCTGTTCTTCATTGACCCTCAAAGTTAATTCACCCTTTTGCACATCAATCAGAGCTCTACCTATAGCTAAAAAGGGTCTACCAAGTATAATAGAGGATTTTACCTCCTCTTCCATGTCTAATATAACAAAATTAACAAGAAAAATGAATGGTCCTACTTTCACCAGTAAATCCTTAACAACACCCACAGGTAATTTAATAGAAAGATCAGCAAGTTGAAGAGAAATACGAGTGGGTTTTACCTCCTCAATTTGAAGCTTTTTCATCACTAAAAATGGCATGAGATTGATGCTAGCTCCAAGATCACATAAAGCTCTCTGAATGGTGACATCTCCAATGGTGCAAGGAATGACAAAGCTCCCTGGGTCTGGCATCTTCTCAGGAAGGTTGTGTTGAATAATGGCACTACATTCCTTGGTTAACACCACTATTTCTTGTTCTTTCCAATTCCTCTTGTGGGTCAACAATTCTTTCATAAATTTAGCATAGAGAGGCATTTGCTCAAGAGCCTCTGCAAAAGGAATGTTGATCTGTAGCTTCTTGAAGACATCTAAAAATTTAGAAAATTGCTTTTCTTTGGAAGCCTTCTGAAGCCTCTGAGGATATGGCATTTTTGGCTTGTATTCAAGAGCGTTTGGCAATGTAGGATAAGTGTCAAGAGGGTCGGGGAATGGATTGTCTGCACGCTTTGTAGGGGTGTGCTCCACTTCTTCCTTCTTCTCCTTTGGAGCTTCTTTTTTCAACTAGCCCTTCATTGGTCTTTGTCTTAGATCCAGCTATTTTACCACTTCTCAATTGAATAACTTTGCAATCTTCTCTTGGGTTCACCACTATATCACCTGGAAATGTACTTGCAGACCTCTCAGGTATTTGCTTGCTCAGTTGGCCCATTTGCACCTCTTAGTTTCTAATAGAGGCTCTGGTTTCCTGCATAAAACTTTTCATCATCTCCCAATTAGAATCTTCTTGGGGTTTAGAGTTTGCCCGCTGAGGTGGTTGTTGTTGCTGAGACTGCAATTGGCGGTTATTGTAATTGTTCTGTTGGAAGCCGCCCTGAGAATTATTGTTGAAGTTTTGAGGTCTCTGAGATTGGTCCCTCCACCCAAAATTTGGGTGATTTCTCCACCCCTGATTGTATGTCTTAGAATATGGATCATTGTTGGGATTTCTAGGACTACTCCCCATGTAATTGACCTGTTCAGAAGAGGATTGAGTATAATCATAATTATCATTTTGCACAAAATTACCTGTCATGTCATAAGAGACTTCTTGAGTTGGATTTTGGGTGTTGATAGCTGAGACTTGCATGCCACCCATCTGTTAAGTAAGTAGACTTATTTGCTGAGACATAAGCTTGTTCTGAGTAAAAAGAGCGTTAAAAGCTTCTACTTCCATAACACCCTTCTTCTGAGGAGCCTCAGAGTTCACAGGATTCCTGTTAGATGAGTATAAATATTGATTGCTAGCAACCAATTCAATCAGCTCAATAGTCTCCTTCGGTGTCTTCTTCTTGTGCAATGAACCACCTGCAGAATTATCTAAGCACATCTTAGACATTTCACCCAAACCTTCATAAAAGATATCTAATTGGGTCCATTTGGAGAACATGTCTAGAGGGCATTGCCTAGTCAGTAGCTTATACCTCTCCCAAGCTTCATACAGAGTTTCACCATCCTTCTGTCTGAAGGTCTGAACCTCCACACTAAGCTTAGTCAGCTTCTTTGGTGGAAAAAATTTAGTAAGAAACTCAGTAACAACCTTGTCCTAAGTATCCAAACTCTCCTTGGGTTGAAAATCTAGCAATAGCTTTGCTCCATTCCTCAGAGCAAACGAGAAGAGCATGAGTTTGTACACCTCTGGGTTTACTCTATTTGTCTTCACAGTATCACAAATCAACAAAAAATTAGAAATAAATTGATTTGGGTCTTCGTGGGGAAGACTATGGTACTGGCAGTTTTGTTGCACCAGGGTGACCAATTATGGCTTCAACTCACAGTTGTTCGCAGCTATAGGAGGCACCACAATGCTTTTTCCATAAAGATCTGCAGTAGGAGCAGAGTAAGAGCCAAGCACTCTCCTTTGTGGCTCATTCTCATTCGGATTTGCCACATTGGCATTAACAACATTATTAGGATCCATAGTAGATTCTGCAGCCTTGTAAAGTCTTGCTTGTTACAAATATCGCCTGAGAGTTCTTTCAGGTTCAGGATCAAAGTCTAAGAGATGTTCCTTGTCTCTGTTCCTGCGCATAAACAAACAGAAGACAAGAAAAGATGGGATTCTCTATGTCAGAGTGCAGAGAAGTCCCTGTGAGGTAACCTGTATAAAATAATAAAATAAAAATACTAAATAAAATAAATAAATAAATTTCGAAAATGATAACTGAAATTAGACAGAAAATTTCGAAAATTAACAGGGAAAATAAACAAGAAAATTAAAATAAAATTAACTAGGTGACACCAAACTTAATTTCAGAAATTAAGGAAAAATATTAGTGCTATTTATTTCTTTAAAATTTTTTTTCGAAAATACTAAGAAAAAATTAAAAAAATTAAAACTAAAATTCCTAATCTAAGCAATCAAACAACTGATAGTTGTTAATCACAGTCAATCCTAGCCAACGACGCCAAAAACTTGATGCGGAATTTATAACCCACAAACTAATCGGCAAGTGCACCGGGTCGTACCAAGTAATACCTCAGGTGAGTGAGGGTTGATCCCACGATGATTGAAGGATTAAGCAACAATGGTTAAGTGATTTACTTAGTTAGACAAACAGAAAATAGTGTTTGAGAGTTCAAAAAGCATTAAACAGAAGACAGGCAAATAAATATGTTGGGAATAAAATATGGAGAAGGCAGTTAAGGCTTCAAAGTTATCTATTTTCCGGATTGACTTTTCTTACTAACTATTTTAATCATGCAAGATTTAATTCATGGATAACTATATGTGACTAGACCCTAATTCCTTAGACCTTTCTAGTCTCTTAAAAAATCATCAACCGCCAATTCCTTGGTCAATTAATTCCAATTAGGGGGTGAAGTTTAATTCTAGTTTATGTGCCACAGAAACTCTAATTACCCAAATATAAAAGGATTATATGTCACGTATCCCGTTAAGTCCAGATAATTAGAATTTAGGAGAAATTATTTTTAAACTGTTGTTCAAGTAAAGAGCTTTTCCAAGTTATATAAGAACTCAATTAGAAAGAGGGTCATAATTCCGTTTCACCCAAATTCATAAGATAAAGAACGAAAATAATTCTTGAAATATAAGTCAAAACATGAATTAAAATAGAAAAATAATAGTATCAATCCATACAATAGACAGAGCTCCTAACCTTAACAATGGAGGTTTAGTTGCTCATGATTCAGAGAGAAAAATAAGGATTCTGATAAAAAATGTCAATTGGGCTGAGGTGGAATGAATAGTTAACTAATTCGAATCCCCCAGAAGGGAAGTTTCTTTTTCCTTTTATATCTAATCCTAATTAATTTAAAATCTATTTTCTAAAACTAAAATAATATCTTTTCCTATTTTAAAATAAAAATTAAAGTTTAAATCAGAATTAATAGGAATCAGCGTTTTCTGCACTTCGCGCTTGTCACGCGTACGGGTCGATGGTCTTCTTCGCTTGTCACGCGTACACATCAGGTACGCGCACGCGTCGCTGTGCAACTTCGCTTTTCACGCGTACACGTCCGGTACGCGCACGCGTCGCAATGGAAAACTCTAAATCACGCGCACGCGTCAGGTACGCGCACGCGTCGCTCCTCGCTGTCATCTCCTTTAATTCTTGTGCGTCGCAATGGAAAACTCTAAATCACGCGCACGCGTCAGGTACGCGCACGCGTCGCTCCTCGCTGTCATCTCCTTTAATTCTTGTTCTGATTCCATTTGTGCAAGCTTCCTCTCCATCCTCTAAGCCATTCCTGCACTATATGGACTTCTTCTCTTTTTCTGCAGAAGCTCCATCAAATCCAACCAAATGCTACCTAAAATAAACAGAATTGCGCAAGACTCAAAGTAGCATCCATAGTGGCTAAAAGATAATTAATTCTTAATTAACTCAACAATTTAAATGCAAATTCACTAGGAAAAGATAGGAAAGATGCTCACGCATCACTCTCCCACCACGACTTTGCGTCGCCTCTGCTCAGCAAAGATGATGACGACTGTGCTCCGTCTCTATGGCCAGCCACCTTACAATAAGTTGGATGTTTCTATTAATTGATTAAATTGATTTTAACATATATTTTTATTTTTAATTGATGAAATTGCTATGAAATTAGGACACTGGAGTTAGGGTTTAAATTCTGTTTACGTGAACTGGGTTTAGATTTAGGGTTTTGATTCTGTTAATGAAAAATTGGATTTATGTTGAGGTTTTGGATTTTGTTGATTGATAAATTTGGATTGGAGTTAGATTCTATTGCTGTAAAATTGGAATTAGGGTTTGGATTCTTAGTTTTTTTTTACTGTAAAATTGGATCGTAATACTGAGATTTTTATGAAATTGTTGTTGTTTACTAGATTTTTTTGTTTTTAAATTTTTTTCTTATTTGTTTCTTCAATTCCTCCAAACCCCGTGGATATCCGCGGATATCCTAATATTCGGCGGAGACGGGGTTCCCGTTACCCATCA
>NC_029786.2:76375693-76409228 GCF_000816755.2 Arachis ipaensis | reverse complement strand
GGACGGGGAGTGTTTTTGGAGGCGGGGGGCGGGGGGCATGTCCCCGCCCTCCTGGGGACCCGTTGCCATCCCTACTCTATTCTGGTTTAGTGAAAATTTTGGGATATAAACATGGGTTGTTGGAGTTTTGGAATGCCTCTGGCTTTCCGAGACATTATTTATTATCCATTCGGGCACCTTTATGATACTGAGAACTCTCAATTCTCATTCCATACATATTCTGTTGTTTTCTGATGTAGGACGTGGCACGTTCGCTAAGCCTGCTGGATTTGCTTTCTTAGAAGCGAAGACTTATCTTTTGGGACTTATATTCTGTTTTAGTTTATGTACTTTGTTCTCCACTTTTATACCTTATGTTGTATATTGTCCCTCCTAGAGGTTGACTTGGAGCAACAGGATTTATATTTTGGCTTTTGGAAAATATTTTGGGTTGTATATATATCTATCTTTTGGGCTTCGGTATAAGCTTTCTGTCTTATCATTTTTTCATGAGCGATGCATTTTTTTTAGTTTTGCTTTGATCGTACCTTTTTCTTTCAAGGCTCCTAGCTATACTATCCTTGCTATATAAGTATGTATTTTTCTTTTAGATGTCGTAACGCCTTGCTATCGCTGATTTACTTTCTAGGCATAAAACTCTATGTGGTAGGGTCTTACACCAGATCTGTCTCTCAATATCTCATTGATGCCTTTTTCTTCTTCTTTTTTTTTTTTACTTTTAAATGCCAAAACTCACATTTTTTTTGTCAAATACAAGAATCGTCCAGGATTTTGGTTTGGTCTGATTCACCAGTCCCTAAATGATTTTGTGATTCACCACCAGTCCAAATATAAGACAGCTTTATTTCAAAGTGAAACCGAATTAGTTCCAGTTTGATTTTTAGAACCATCAATTTATCAACTATTTTTATAAAAATAAAATAAAATAAAATAAAATAAAATTTATAGGTGTTCATACCTGAACCTAATGATATGATCTAATCGAAGAGCCTATTGTCCCAAGTTGGATTGTTCTTTATAACTCGGCCCAATAGTATCAACCCTATCCATGTGGTCTCGAACTATTAAAATAAAAGTCTCCATATTCATATTCAACCTAACTTAAGAAGTAAGCTAAAAGTTCTTCCCACTATTTCAGTTATCACTACTAAGGTGATAACCACCATAGACATACGGATAACCTCTCACTGTGAAAGCGAATAACCATCTACTACTATCTGAAGTTATGTTGAAAAGGATGGCTAAGTCTAATCTACATTTCTATAAGCACCCTAACATTCTGATATTTTTTCTAATCCAATTCTACTCAAACTTGTCAAAATTCTGGCTAACTTATGTATCAAAATTCCTTGCAGGTATTTTCACCACCGTCCATAGTTTTAGGCAAGGACGTCGGAGCAACTTCGATCCTGATAAACAAATTCAAACCATCATCCAAAGATGTCTAGACCTCACATACATCAAAGTCTAAATTTCTATCTGATTTCAAATAACATCTCGTAACAATAAGGTAATAGAGATTATTTCCTTAATCTAAGGTACTTATTTATTTGTTTTTATGTTTGTTCAAATATATATAATATTATTTTATTTTTTGATTTCCTTTGTTTTAGTCTTGGACATTATGTTAAATAGTCTTTATATTACCAACCAATTTGTTTGCCTCATGATGAAAAGATAATGTCTAGACTTTAAATTAATGAATTAGAGTAAATATATTTATTTTCTAAATCAATTAACAATATGCTTTATGTATGCCTTTAAATTTTTATAATGATATTTATTTTGCTTAGTTTGTGTATCTACTAATACCTATATATGATTGTGTATCTCACTATAAAGTCGACTTAATTACAGCCAGATGTCACTACCTTCTGCCTACTTTTGTCATATATTGGTACAATTATATTATATAAACTCAAAATATCAACTATATTATAGTATACAGATTTTGCTCCTGTAATGCATTGTTCAGTTCTATAATATTTCTTGTACTTGTTATTGCTCACCTTTTTTTTTATTGGACTGGGTTCTTGCTTACTTGATTTCCACTTTTTTCGTCTAAAGCATAAGTGAAGTAAAGCCTTTCGGCCACCGATTTTTTTTATATAAATTAAATAAATATAATATTTATCGAAATGTATAATAAATAAAAAAATTACAATTTCAGATACACATTACACATCCTGGATATAGAGGCAAAAAAATCATTAATAATATAAACCGAATACTTCGTATTTAGAATATCATAAATTTAAAAAGAAAATCAAGTGCATCCGGGATATGACACAACTGAGAAGTTGTCTATAAACTGGATACTGGGTACCTGGGATATGGGAGTAATAAATTTAATGACAGTGTATCTGGAATACGTATATTATTATCTAAGAGTCTCTACAGCATAGATAATTACATAAAAAAAAATCTATATAAGGATCTTCTTAGCTCAACCATTAGTCACACTAGATCCATCTCACTACTATTTATTCTCTCTCCTTCTTCCTCGTACAAATGGCTAGTAATTAGCTTTTTTGTGGTAGTTTGTCCCAGTGATATCATAAAAATAGTGACAAAGGAGTGATATTTACGTACACTTCACCTGTGATGCTGGGCACTTTCCATCTTGATTCTCTAAATGCACTAAAAAATGTTATCTTGAGTAACATAGGAAAAAAAAGTTTGAAGAAGATAAGGAGAGTTGCATATAGATTCTTATCAATGTTGCCTAGTGTAGGTTTTATTAACAGGACGTTTTGGATCGTAGCTGATAAGTATGTGAGTATAATGTTTGATGTACATACTACGCTAATGTTACAACATGTAATGAAGTGGTATGTTGCGGTTCGTGACATAGGTGGTGGTGCTGGAACGTCCACTTCGATCCCACAGGCAGTCCTAATAGCGACAAAACCAATTTACTTTGCCGAGCCTAATATGGTTTCGAGGAAGAGGAGAACGAGTATAATTTGGATTATGTTGCCAAAACCAAGTCATCCAATGAGAGTGATTCCTCCAAGGAGTATGTGCCAGAGACTCCAGCTAGTGGCAGTGCTCGGTTTCTTCTTCTTCCCCCATTAGCCATTCCATAATTATCAGAATTTCCAAGCCATTACACTATAGAAAATTCCTTATTATCGATGGATTTATACATAGATTTGGTCTTCATTACATATGAATTTTTGGTTGCCGATGCATTTTGTCCATCGGTAAAGCCTCGTCAGAAATTATTTACTGACAGATTTTTTCCATCAGTAATTTATCGACAGATTTTTTTCTGTTATCGATAGATTTTTCTTTGGTAATCATCTCTTCCATTTTGCTAAAAACGTCAGATTTTTCAACAAATTTTCTATTGGTAACTAGCGTCAAATTTTCTGACAGATTTTCTGTCAGTAACTAGAATCAGACTTTTCGACAGATTTTCTATCTATCATTAAAGCTTGAAAAAGCATTCACAATACTAAATACTAATGCGTTAGTAGTTTTTCTTGCATTATTTTCATATTTTCATAGAGTACGTTTTAGTTTTTTCCATCTAAACCAATTGATGTAAGGTACTCTTTGCTATTAATATGTTTTTCAAGTGTTTTCAAGAAACTCTAGGTAAAAGAGAAGAAAACCAAGTAGTAAAAGAAGCACATTCAAGGCCAAGCCTAAAGGAGTGGCGTACAATGCCACAACAGGGCATTCAATGCCCCAAGCCAAGACCAAGAGGCATGTAACGCAACCACTATAAGTGTGCAACGCCCTCCCATTTTAAGAAGAATCTTGTGCCACGCCATGCAAGTGGCGTGCAACGCCTTCGGCTAGAGAGAAGAAGTGGCGTGTAACGCCACCCAAGTTGGCATGCCACTTTCTCAACCAAGCGCGCAACACCACACATTGGCGTGTAACGCCCCCAAGCAAAAGAGGCCATGTAACGCCATGTAAGGGCATGTAACGCCCCTAAAAAGTGAAGAAAGTGGCATGTAACGCCGCTCCAATGCATGTCACGCCATCAACTGAGGTGCACCAAGAGGGCATGCCACGCCAAATCTAGGCGTTCATTGCCCCCAAGTCCAACCAAGATTGGCGTGTCACGCCAAGGCCTAAGTGCAACACCGATTGAAGCCCACTCCCCTGGAAGGTGCAAACTAGATCAAAGTTGTGGAAGATTTTGTTAGAATATAAATTGATTTGATTTAGTTTTAATTAGAATTTAAATTATTTTATTAAATATCTTATTCTTCCTAAAAGATGAGATAAGATTTAGTTTTGAATTTAAATTATTAGGTAAACCTAGGATATAAATAAGTGACATTCTTCACAGAAAAAGGGAATCCAAACCTAGCCGCATTCTCACCACAAAAGCTAGCTCGGTTGAGGAATGATATTCACACTTTTACCCAGAAGGATGGAGAGTCACTTTATGAAGCATGGGAGAGATACAAAGAAATTTTGAGAAAATGCCCTCATCATGCATTCCCTGAGTGGTTGCGACTTCAAATCTTCTATGATAGAATATCCCATGCCTCCAGAACCCTAATTGACTCATCAGTTGGAGGATCCTTATATCGGAAGACACCCGAAGAAGCTCTAGAGTTGATAGAGACAATGGCTAACAATCATTATATGTATGCAAATGAAAGGATAGTAAAAAGAAGAGCGATGGAGCTAGACATAATGGATGCACTTTTGGCACAAAACAAAGTCGTGTCCCAACAAATCAACTCACTCACGAAACAAATGGGGCACATGCAAGTCTTAGCCCTAAGAACACAAGTCATAACATGTAATTTGTGTGGAGGAGCTCATCAGGATGAAGATTGTGAACTATTCAAGGATAAACAACTCTCTGTGGAGCAAGTAAACTATATGTAAAATCCTTCAAGAAATCTACAAAATGACCCATTCTCAAAGATATACAACCCAGGCTGGAGAAACCATCTAAACTTTGGGTGGGAAAATCAAGGATAGAAAAACTTTAATACCCCATACCAACAATTGGCACCACCAGCACAAACATAAAATCTTCAACAGCCTTCCCCTCTCGAGATCATCATAAACAAACTGTCTCAAACAAACTCCGAATTTATGAAACAAACCTGAAATTTAATGCAAAAGACAAGAGCTAACTTCAAGAATCAGAAAGCCCTCCATCAGGAACTTAGAGGTATAAGTGGGTTAAATTGCTAAGCAATTAGCAGAAAAACCCACAAACTTCTTTTCAAGTGACACAGTACCAAATTCTAGGAAAGAATGCAAGGCTATTAAACTAAGAAGTAGAAAGGTGATTGGCAAAGAACCCACAATGAGCAAAGAAGTTGAGAAACCCTCGGAGGAGAACAAAAAGCAAGCAAAGGAAGATGTGCATACACCACTACCACAAATACCCTAAGCAGATACAAGGGAGAAGGTGTACACACCTAGGATTCTATTCTCACAAAGGTTGCAAATGAAGAGTCAACAACAACAATACTCCAAGTTTTTGGAAGTGTTCAAGAAATTACAAATCAATATCCCATTCGCAGAGGCCTTGGAGAAAATGCCTCTCTATGCAAAGTTCATGAAGAAATAGCTTACTAAGAAGAGAACTCTGAAGGAAGATGAGGCAGTGGTTCTCACCAAAGAATGCTATGCAATCATTCAAAGGAATTTGCCACAAAAATTGAAAGATCTAGGAAACTTTCAAATTTCATGCACCATTGGAGAAATCACCATTGGGAAGGCACTATGTGATCTTAGAGCAAGTATTAATCTAATGTCATTGTCTATGATAAAAAGGTTACAAATTAAAGAAGTAAAGGCCACAAGGATATCCCTCTAGCTAGCTAATAGATCAATAAAATTTTCCCATAGAGTGCTGGAAAACTTATTGGTCAAAGTAAGAAAATTCATCTTTTCTACAGACTTTGTAATCCTTGATATGGAAGAAGATGAGAGTGTTATGAGCTTCCAAATATTCAACAATCCTTAAATCAAACAGAAAAAAAAAGAGAAAGAGAAAGAGAAAGAAAGAAAAAGATCCAAACATCAAAGGATCAAAAGATTCAAAAAGCAACAAGGCTCTAAGCACTAATGACTAAAGCCTAGTTATGTGCCTGTGGTGTTTATTATTTCAAGGAAAGACTTGAATTATTAAATCCGAAGGGTGCTTCATCACCCAATAACTTGGGCCAGCTAGATCGAGATTATCGGTTGAAAGCCCATTATAAAGAGTCACCTATAAATAAAACATTTAGAAGCCCAAAGAGGCTCTGGGCATCGATGTCTAGGAAAAGAAAAACCTAGTTATGTGCTTGTAGTGAAATTATGTCGAGGAGAGGCTTGGATAATTGAATCCAATGGGTGCTTTATCACCTAGTTATTTGGGCCAACTAGCTCGGGATTATCGATTGAAAGCCCACGATCAAGAGCCATGATAAAACCACTATTTTATGGTTTATCTTGTGTTTAATTGAGTGGTTTCATCAAGCCTTTACCTACTTATTCATATGATTTGCATGATTTTATAATCCCTTCCTAGTATTGGTTTATGATTAAAAACTTGCTTCCCAAAGACCTTTAATTAATATATTTTAATTCTCCTTTATACCATTCGATGCCGTGATCCGTGTGTTAAGTGTTTCAGGCTTCATAGGGTAGGAATGGCTTAGAGAATGGAGAGGAAGCTTGCAAAAATAGAAGGAACACAAGAAACTAAGGAGATGACCAGCGAACATTGACGCGAGCGCATGGCTGACGCGAACGCGTAGAATGGAGAAAATCGCAGTGACGCGTGCGCGTGCCTGACGCGTACGCGTGGATTGGAGTCCGCACAAATGACGCGAACGCGTGAACGACGCGCTCGCGTGACAAGAAAATCGCTGAATGACGCGAACGCATGGACGACGCGTACGCGTGACCTGCGCGATCTGCATAATTAACAGAAAACGCTGGGGGCAATTTCGGGCCGCGTTTTGACCCAGTTTTTAGCCCAGAAACACAGAATAAAGCAAGGGAACATGCAGAAACTCGTGGAGGGGGGAGATTAGAGACTTTTCTTTACACAACTTTAGATACAATTCACATATTCTCATTAGGATGGTTTTAGGTTTTTAAATCTGAATTTAGAGAGGAGTACTTCCCCTCTAGGTTCTCTTTACATTCATAGTCAATTAGTTTTATGCTTTTGGATATTGAAGAAGTCATTAACTCCGTTGAAGACATTATTCTAGTTTGTTTACTCTGTCCCTTATTCTTCCATATCCTTATTTATTTTATTTAGAGTTCTAATTGGATTATTTTCATGGATTGTTGATGCAAAAGATTACTTTTACTTTTAATTAATTTTTAGTCTCTATTTTATCTTAATTATCCGCTCATCACAACACCAAACTTAAATTGTTGCTTGTCCCCAAGCAACTAAAAACAAAATAGGATAAAAAGAAGAGAATACACAATGAATTCCAAACTTATCAATGAACTTAGTTCCAATTAGATGAGTGGGGCTAGTAGCCTTTTTGCTTCTGAACAGTTTTGGCATCTTACTTTATCCTTTGAAGTTTAGAATGATTGGCATCCATAGGAACTCAGAATTCAGATAGTGTTATTGATTCTCTTAGTTCAGTATGTTGATTCTTGAACACAGCTACTTTATGAGTCTTGGCCGTGACCCTAAGCATTTTGTTTTCCAGTATTACCACCGGATACATAAATGTCACAGACACATAACTGGGTGAACCTTTTCAGATTGTGACTCAGCTTTGCTAGAGTCCCCAGTTAGAGGTGCCCAGAGCTCTTAAGCACACTCTTTTTGCTTTGGACCACGACTTTAACCGCTTAGTCTCAAGCTTTTCACTTGACACCTTCACGCCACAAGCACATGGTTAGGGACAGCTTGGTTTAGCCGCTTAGGCCAGGATTTTATTTCTTTGGGCCCTCCTATCCATTAATGCTCAAAGCCTTTGATCCTTTTTACCCTTGTCTTTTGGTTTAAAAGGCTATTGGCTTTTTCTGCTTGCCTTTTTTTTTGCATTTTTTTCTGCAAGCTTTTCACTGCTTTTTCTTGCTTCAAGAATCAATTTTATGATTTTTCAGATTATCAATAATATTTCTTCTTTTTCATTATTCTTTCAAGAGCCAACAATTTTAACATTCATAAACAACAAATTCAAAATTATGCACTGTTCAAGCATTCATTCAGAAAACAAAAGGTATTGCCACCACATCAAAATAATTAAACTAATTTTAAGATAGAATTCGAAATCATGTACTTTTTGTTCTTTTTTAATTAAAAATATTTTTCATTTAAGAAAGGTGATGGATTCATAGGACATTCATAGCTTTAAGACATAGACACTAGACGCTAGTGATCATGTAATAAAGACACATACATAGATAAAACATAAAGCATATAATTCGAAAAACAGAAAAATAAGAACAAGGAAATTAAAGAACGGGTCCACCTTAGTGATGACGGCTAGTTCTTCCTCTTGAAGATCTTATGGAGTGCTTGAGCTCCTCTATGTCTCTTCCTTGCCTTTGTTGTTCCTCCCTCATGGATCTTTGGTCTTCTCTAATTTTATAGAGGATGATGGAATGCTCTTGGTACTCCACCGTTAGTTGTCCCATGTTGGAACTTAATTCTCCTAGGGAGGTGTTGATTTGCTCCCAATAGTTTTGTGGAGGAAAATGCATCCCTTGAGGCATCTCAGGGATTTCATGATGAGGAATTTCCTCATGCTCTTGTTGAGGTCCATGAGTGGGCTCTCTTGTTTGCTCCATCCTTTTCTTAGTGATGGGCTTGTCCTCTTCAATGAGGATATCTTCCTCTATGGCAATTCCAGCTGAATTGCATAGGTGACAAATGAGATGAGGGAAGGCTAACCTTGCCAAAGTCGAAGACTTGTCCGCCACCTTGTAGAGTTCTAAGGATATGATCTCATGAACTTGTACTTCCTCTCCATTCATGATACTATGGATCATGATAGTCCGGTCTATTGTAACTTTAGACTGGTTGCTAGTAGGAATGATAGAGCGTTGGATGAACTCTAACCATCCCCTAGCCACGGGTTTGAGGTCAAGCCTTCTTAGTTGAACCGGCTTGCCTCTTGAATCTCTCTTCCATTGAGCGCCTTCCACACAAATGTCCCTAAGGACTTGGTCCAACCTTTGATCAAAGTTGACCCTTCTAGTGAAAGGGTGAGGATCTCCTTGCATCATTGGCAAGTTGAATGCTAACCTCACATTTTCCAGACTAAAATCCAAGTATTTTCCCCGAACCATTGTGAGCCAATTCTTTGGGTTCGGGTTCACACTTTGGTCATGGTTCTTAGTGATCCATGCGTTGGCATAGAACTCTTGAACCATTAAGATCCCGACTTGTTGAATGGGGTTGGTGAGAATTTCCCAACCTCTCTTTGAATCTCATGTCGGATCTCCGGATATTCACTCTTTTTGAGCTTGAAGGGGACATCGGGGATCACCTTTTTTTTGCCACAACTTCATAGAAGTGGTCTTGATGGACCTTTGAGATGAATCTCTCCATCTCTCATGACTCGGAGGTGGAAGCAATTGCCTTCCTTTTCCTCTTTCTAGAGGTTTTTCCAACCTTAGGTGCCATTGATGGTTATGGAAAAACAAAAAGCTTTAGCTTTTCCCACACCAAACTTAGAAGATTTGCTCGTCCTCGAGCAAAAGAAGAAAGAAGGGAGTAGAAGAAGAAGAAATGGAAGAGATGGAAGTGAGGAGAGGGTTCGGCCAAGGGGGTAGTAGTGTGTAAGTTGTCTGAAAATGAAGGTGGTAAGGAGGGGTATTTATAGGGTAAGGGAGAGAGGGTATTTGGCCATGTGTGGGTGGGTTTGGGAGGAAAATGGTTTGAATTTGAATGGTGAGGTAGGTGGGGTTTAATGATGGATGGATGTGAGTGGTGAAGATAATATGGGGAAGAGGGTAGGATTTGATAGGTGAAGGGTATTTAGGGAAGAGTTTTTGATGTGATTGGTCAATGGTGTTTGGGGAAGAGTGTTATAGAAAGGTGTGAAGAGGAGAGAAGGAGAGGTGGGGTAGGTGGGGATCCTGTGGGGTCTACAGATCCTGAGGTGTCAAGGAATTTGAGTCCCTGCACCATTCTAGCATTCAAACGCCCATTCTGTGCCAATTTTGGCGTTTAACGCCAGCTCTGCTACCTTTCCTGGCGTTAAACGCCACTCTGCTACCCATTTCTGGCGTTTAACGCCAGCCAAATGCCATTTCTGGCATTTAACGCCCAGAATGCTGTCAGGCTGGTGTTAAACGCCCATTCTGCTATCCTTACTGGCGTTTAAACGCCAATAAGCCTATCCTCCAGGGTGTGCTATTTTTGATGTTGTTTTTCATTCTGTTTTTGATTTTTCAGTTGTTTTTGTGACTTCACATGATCATCAACCTAAGAAAAACATAAAGTAACAATGGAAAATAAATAAATATAATTAATTAACATTGGGTTGCCTCCCAATAAGCGCTTCTTTAATGTCAATAGCTTGACAGTGAGCTCTTAGAGAGCTTCACAGAGACTCAGAGCTTGATGTTGGCCTCCTAACACCAAACTTAGAAGTTGAGTGTGGGAGAAGCTTTTCATGCTTCCTCTCCATGGTTACAGAAGAAGATCCTTGAGCCTTAAACACAAGGTAGTCCTCATTCAATTGAAGGACTAACTCTCCTCTGTCCACATCAATCACAGCTCTTGCTGTGGCTAGGAAGGGTCTTCCAAGGATGATAGATTCATCTTCATCCTTCCCAGTGTCTAGGATTATGAAATCAGCAGGGATGTAATAGCCTTCAACCTTCATTAAGACATCCTCTACAAGTCCATAAGCCTGTTTCCTTGAATTGTCTGCCATCTCTAGTGAGATTCTTGCAAATTGCACCTCAAAGATCCCTAGTTTCTCCATTACAAAGAGTGGCATGAGGTTTATACTTGAACCAAGGTCACACAGAGCCTTCTCAAAGGTCATGGTGCCTATGGTACAAGGTATTAAGAACTTTCCAGGATCCTGTTTCTTCTGAGGTAATTTCAGTTGAACCAGATCATTTAGTTCATTGATGAGCAATGTGGGTTCATCCTCCCAAGTCTCATTACCAAATAGCTTGGCATTCAGCTTCATGATTGCTCCTAGATATTGAGAAACTTGCTCTTCAATAATATCTTCATCCTTTTCAGAGGAAGAATACTCATCAGAGCTCATGAATGGCAACAGTAAGTTTAGTAGAATCTCTATGGTCTCTATATGAGCCTCAGATTCCTTTGGTTCCTCATTAGGGAACTCCTTGGAGGCCAGTGGGTGTCCATTGAGGTCTTCCTCACTGGAAATCACTGCCTTTCCCTCCTCTTCAGATTCGGCCATGTGGGACGTGCTTATGGCCTTGCACTCTCTTTTTGGATTCTCTTCTGTATTGCTTGGGAGAGTACTAGGAGGGAGTTCAGTAACTCTTTTACTCAGCTGACCCACTTGTGCCTCCAAATTTCTAATGGAGGACTTTGCTTCAGTCATGAAACCGAGAGTGGTCTTAGATAGATCAGAAACTACAGTAGCTAAGTCAGAGTGACTCTGCTTAGAATTCTCTGTCTGTTGCTGAGATGATGATATAAAAGGTTTGTTATTGCCAAACCGTGCTCTCCCACCATTATTATTATTGAAGCTTTGGTTAGGCTTCTGTTGATCCTTCCATGAGAGATTAGGATGATTTTTCCATGAAGGATTATAGGTGTTTCCATAGGATTCTCCCATGTAATTCACCTCTTCCATTGCAGGATTCTTAGGGTCATAGGCTTCTTCTTCAGAGGAAGGTTCCTTAGTACTGCCTATTGCAACTTGCATTCCAAACAGACTCTGAGAAATCATATTGACTTGCTGAGTCAATATTTTGTTCTGAGCCAATATGGCATTCAGAGTATCAATCTCAAGAACTCCTTTCTTCTGAGTTGTTCCATTATTTACAGGATTCCTTTCAGAAGTGTACATGAACTGGTTATTTGTAACCATTTCAATGAGTTCCTGGGCTTCTGCAGGCGTCTTCTTCAGATGAAGAGATCCTCCAGAAGAGTGGTCCAATGACATCTTGGACAATTCAGACAGACCATCATAGAATATACATATGATGCTCTATTCTGAAAACATGTCAGAAGGACACCTTCTGATCAATTGCTTGTATCTTTCCCAAGCTTCATAGAGGGATTCACCATCCTTCTGTCTGAAGCTTTGGACTTCCACTCTAAGCTTGCTCAACTTTTGAGGTGGAAAGAATTTAGCTAAGAAAGTATTGACCAACTTTTCCCAAGAGTTCAGGCTATCTTTAGGTTGTGAGTCCAACCGTGTCCTAGCTCTATCTCTTACAGCAAAGAAGAAAAGCATAAGTCTTTAGACCTCAGGATTAACCCCATTGGTCTTAATAGTATCACAGATTTGTAAGAATTCAGCTAAGAACTGATGAGGATCTTCCAATGGAAGTCCATGAAACTTGCAATTCTGCTGCATTAGAGAAATTAATTGAGGCTTAAGCTCAAAGTTGTTTGCTCCAATTGCAGGAATTGAGATGCTCCTTCCACAGAAGACAGAAGAGGGTGCAATAAAGTCACCAAGCATCTTTCTTGCATCTCCACCATTGTTATTGGGTTCGACCATCTCTTCTTCTTTTTCGAAAAATTCTGTCAGGTCCTCTCCAGAGTGTTGTGCTTTAGCTTCTCTTAGCTTCCTCTTTAGAGTCCTTTCAGGTTCCAGATCAGCTTCAACAAGAATGTTCTTATCCTTGCTCCTGCTCATATGAAAAAGAAGAGAACAGAAAAGAATAAGAATCCTCTATGTCACAGTATAGAGATTTCTTTATGTGAGTAGAAGAATAGAAAAGTAGAATGAAGAAGGGAGAAGAAGAAGAATTCGAACACAGAGAGGGAGAGAGGGTTCGAATTATAAGAAGAAGAGAAGTGTTAGTAAATAAATAAAATAAATAGAAAGAGATGAGAGGGGGAGAGAATTCGAATTTTAAATTAAAATAAAAGGAAAATATTTTTGTTTTTATTTTAATTATTAGTTAGTATTCAAAATTTATAAAAAGGAATAAAATTAAATTAAAATTTAAAACAATTAGTTAATTAAAAAGAATTTTGAAAAAGTGGTGAGGAGTTTTCGAAAATTGGAGAGAGAAGAAGGTAGTTAGGTGGTTTTGAAAAAGATATGATTGAAATAGTAAACTTTTAAAATCAAACAAAAAGTCAAGTAGTTAATTGAAAAAGATTTGAAAATCAATTTTGAAAAGATAAGAAGTTAGAAAAGATTTTGAAATTGATTTTGAAAAATATGTGATTGAAATTTATTTTGAAAAAGATTTGAAAAGGAAATTAAAAAGATTTGATTTTTGAAATTAAAGTTAATTACTTGACTAACAAGAAACTAAAAGATATGATTCTAGAATTTAAAAATTGATCCTTTCTTAATAGGCAAGTAACAACTTGAAAAATTTTGAATCAAAATATTAAATGTTAGCAATAATTTTGAAAATATGAAATAAAAATAAGAAAAAAATTTTGAAAATCAACTTTAAAATTTTCGAAAATATTGAGAAAAAATGAAAAAGATTTGATTTTTGAAAAAAGATTTGAAAAAGATAGAAATTTTAAATTGAAATTTTGACTTGACTAACAAGAAATAACTAAATTTTAAAATTTTTTGACTAAATCAATCTAAAATTTCGAAATTTGTGAGTGAAATGAGGGAAAGATATTTTTTTATTTTTGAATTTTTAGTGAGGAGAGAGAAAAACTTAAAAATGATGCAAAACACAAGAAATTAAGATCAAAACTAAAATGCATGCAAGAACACTTTGAATGTCAAGATGAACACCAAGAACACTTTGAAGATCATGATGAACATCAAGAACATATTTTTGAAAATTTTTAAGAAAAGAAAGACATGAAAGACACCAAACTTAAAAATTTTTAAACTTTAGACACTAATAATTCAAAAATGCATATGAAAAACAAGAAAAGACACAAAACAAGAAAATCACAAGATTAAACAAATACAATCATCAAGAACAACTTGAAGATCATGAAGAACAAAACTCAATGCATCGATTTTTGAAAATTTTTTAGAAAAATTAAAAATGCAATTGATACCAAACTTAAAATTTGACACAAGACTCAAACAAGAAATACAAAATTTTTGGTTTTTATGATTTTATTAAATTTTTTATAATTTTTCGAAAATTATTTTTTTATTTTTTATTTTTCGAAAATAAGAGGTTTAAAAATAAAATAAAATTACCTAATCTGAGTAACAAGATGAACCGTTAGTTGTCCAAACTCGAACAATCCCCGGCAACGGCGCCAAAAACTTGGTGCACGAAATTGTGATCTCCAAAACGGCGCCAAAAACTTGGTACGCACGATCGTAATCTCAACTCTTTTTCACAACTCCGCACAACTAACCAGCAAGTGCACTGGGTCGTCCAAGTAATAAACCTTACGTGAGTAAGGGTCGATCCCACGGAGATTGTCGGCTTGAAGCAAGCTATGGTCATCCTTGTAAATCTCAGTCAGGTAGATTCAAATGGTTATGAGGTTTTGATAATTAAAATATAAATAAAACAGAAAATAAAATAAAGATTCTTATGTATTCATTGGTGGAAATTTCAAATAAGCATCTGGAGATGCTTTGTTGCTCCTGAAGTTCTGCTTTCCTACTGCCTTCTTCCAACCATGCGTTACCTCCTTCCATGGCAAGCTGTATGATCCTCTCGGACGAAAATAAATCCATATGCACTGTCACCGCATGGCTAATCATCTGTCGATTCCCGCTAGCGTCGGAATAGAACCATTGTCCTTTTGCACACTGTCACTTGTGACCTACATTCGTAGGTTTGAAGCTCGTCACAGTCATCCCTTCCCAGATCCTACTCGGAATACCACAGACAAGGTTTAGACTTTCCGGATCTCAGGAATGGCTGCCAATAACTCTAGCCTATACCATGAAGGTTCTAATCTTAGATTAGAAACCCAAGAGAATATACTCCAGCTGTCGTCCAATGACTACGTTGAACATCATGTAGATCGCTTTATGGTTGTCAAGCACACAACCTTGGCTAAGCGAGTAACAAAGATTGGGTGATTGTCACGGGTCACCCCTTCATTCTGACTTAACTGAATTAAGTACGAGAGTATATCTTGGAGAAGAAGTAGGCGTGAATTGAATAGAAAAACAGTAGTAATTGCATTAATTCATGAAGAACAGCAGAACTCTACACCTTAATCTATGGGGTGTAGAAACTCCACTGTAGAAAATACATAAGTGAAAAAGGTCTAGGCATGGCCGTGAGGCCAACCTTAAAACGTATACAATGGTAAAAGTTCTAAGGACTAATCGTCCAAAGATCCCTAGATAAAAGCTCTAAAAGTAGTTTTTATAGTAAACTAGTAGTCTAGGGTTACAAAAAATGAGTAACTAAGTACAGATAGTGCAGAAATCCACTTCCGGGACCCACTTGGTGTGTGCTTGGGCTGAGCATTGAACCTTTTTCATGCTTAGGCTGTTCCTGGAGTTAAACGCTAGCTTTGGTGCCAGTTTGAGCGTTTAACTCCAATTCTGGTGCCAGTTTGGGCGTTTTACGCCAAGATGTTTTAGGCTGAATTTGAACGCTTGTTTGGGCCATCAAATTTCGAGAAAAGTATAAACTATTATATATTGCTGAAAAGCCCAGGATGTCTACTTTCCAACGTAATTGAGAGTGCGCCAATTGGGCTTCTATAGCTTCAGAAAACCCACTTTGAGTTTAGGGAGGTCAGAATCCAACAACATCTGTAGTCCTTTTTCAGCCTCTGAATCGGATTTTTTGCTAAGGTCCCTCAATTTCAGCCAGAAAATATCTGAAATCACAGAAAGACACACAAACTCATAGTAAAGTCCAGAAATGTGATTTTTGAATAAAAAATAATAAAAATATAATAAAAAGTAATTAAATCATACTAAAAACTATGTAAAAATAATGCCAAAAAGGGTATAAATTATCCGCTTATCAGAAAGCAAAGGGAGCGCTGTAACAAGCGCAGATTTACATACCTCAAGAAGCTAATTGTTGGTAACCACCCACCTAAAGAAGACCCAGACACCCCGGACTCCACTTTATTTACCAGCACAGGGAGCCATGACGGTCCCGATTGTGGAGATGCTGCTACCAGCCCCCCCGTTGTTCCTGACAGACGGCACCGAGGACGGTGCCAAGCTTTAAGTGTGGGGAGGTCGGTCAGTACCTGACTTCCAGAGGTAAAAATATCTTCCTTAAACACTAATAAAATAAGATATTTAGTTAAAATATTTTTCTTTTGTTAGGATAGGATAAATTGCATAAGTTAGTTGCATGCATGTTCTAATTGGTTGAAAATAATAAGTTTCTTTTTAAGACCCTGTTTCTGAAAAATTTCACCAATTTAAATTAAAACTTTTGTGTTAAACTTGTTTGGAAGTTGTAATTGGAACATGGTTTAAAGCTAGAACACACAACCTGTGAGACTTGAACTTAATGAAATGGTTACAATATTTAACCATAAAATTTTATTCTTGTGTGTTTACTTCTCTATGATTATAATCTATATTTTGTTCCATCCTATATGTCTAATATTTAATGTGTTATATGCATGCGTGTGATTGAGGCCATTATTTGTTTTAAGCTCATTTACCCCAAATAGCCTACCCTTCCATTTACCTTTGTTAGACACTTTGAGCCTTTTAAATCCCGTTTGTTCTATATTTTACCACATTACTAGCCTTAAGTAGAAAAACAAGTAATACCCCAAATTGAATCTTTGGTTAGCTTAAGATAGGAAGTGTGTATCAATTAAGTATGGGAAAATTGTGGAACATGGGTTAATAAGGGAATATGTCATGATAAAATATTGAGAATTCGGGTACCTACTCATGTGAAACTAAGAAAAATTATAAATCCATGTGTATTGGCAATGTTATTTTTATGCTGCAAAAATAATAATAATAATAATAATAATAATAATAATAATAATAATAATAATAAAAATTCTAAAAATATTCAAGAAATTAGATAAATGAATAAGGGGACAAAATTATCCAAATGCTAAGTTAAGTTCAATAAAAATCAATGCATATGTGATACAAGTTAAGAGAAAAAGTTGATGCATGAGTATGTAAAACAAAAGTGGGAGAATTCTGGGTAGTTAAGGATGATCTAAGAGGAAAATAGAGTATGTATGTTAGGTGAAAGCTTAGGATAATCAAGGATTCAATTTATAGCTCACTTAACCATATATATACCCTCACCTTTACCTTGGCCCTATTACAACCTTTAAAAGACCTCATGATATTTGCATTGGTACATTAAATACTTGTTGATTGGTTAGGTGAAGAACAAGGTTTAGAAAGCATGATTAGAGAAGAGTAGAGTGATTTCCCTATGCACTAGAGAGACTAGAGTGCATATACACCATCAGTGAGGGTTCAATGCTTAATTCTATGTTCCCTGTTTTTATAAGCTGTCTTCCTACAAGTTTACTTATTTTTATTGTATGATTTGAGTTAGTGAAATTTGATTTATTTTTGTCTTGAAAGAACTTATTTATTTTTAACCAAGTAGACAAAATCATATAGTTGCATTCATATACATAGGTTGCATTGCATTGTATTGCATGAGTCTCACTTTTCCCTACTTATCTATTTTATCTCCTTAAGCTAACCATGAGGACATGCTAATGTTTAAGTGTGGGGAGGTTGATAAACCACTATTTTATGGTTTATCTTGTGTTTAATTGAGTAGTTTCATCAAGCCTTTACCTACTTATTCATATGATTTGCATGATTTTATAATCCCTTCCTAGTATTGGTTTATGATTAAAAACTTGCTTCCCAAAGACCTTTAATTAGTATATTTTAATTCTCCTTTATACCATTCGATGCCGTGATCCGTGTGTTAAGTGTTTCAGGCTTCATAGGGCAGGAATGGCTTAGAGAATGGAGAGGAAGCTTGCAAAAATGGAAGGAACACAAGAAACTAATGAGATGACCAGCGAACACTGACGCGAGCGCATGGCTGACGTGAACGCGTGGAATGGAGAAAATCACAGCGATGCGTGCGCGTGCCTGACGCGTATGCGTGGATTAGAGTCCACATGAATGACGCGAACGCGTGAACGACGCGCTCGCGTGACAAGGAAAATCACTGAATGACGCGAACGCGTGGACGACGCGTACGCGTGACCTGCACGATCTGCATAATTAACAGAAAATGCTGGGGCAATTTTGGGCCGCGTTTTGACCCAGTTTTTGGCCCAGAAAATTAGGATATTAGGTTTTTAAATGTTCTGAATTTAGAGAGTACTTCCCCTCTAGGTTCTCTTTACATTCATAGTCAATTAGTTTTATGCTTTTGGATATTGAAGAAGTCATTAACTCCGTTGAAGACATTATTCTAGTTTATTTACTCTATCCCTTATTCTTCCATATCCTTATTTATTTTATTTAGAGTTCTAATTGGATTATTTTCATGGATTGTTGATGCAAAGGATTACTTTTACTTTTAATTAATTTTCAGTCTCTATTTTATCTTAATTAATTTATTATGTCTTCTTATATTTTTCTGAGTATTATATCCATGTCAATGGAGTAGACTAGGACTTGAGAATAAGGGTTAACTTAATCACTTGACTTTTCTTTATTCAGTAAAAGTTAATGATGAGCGGATATTTTATACGCTTTTTGGGGTTAATTTCATGTAGTTTGTAGTATGTTTTAGTTAGTTTTTAGTATATTTTTATTAGTTTCTAGGAAAAATTCATATTTCTAGACTTTACTATGAGTTCGTGTGTTTTTCTGTAATTTCAGGTATTTTCTGGCTGAAATTGAGGGAGCTGAGCAAAAATCTGATTCAGGCTGAAAAAGGACTGCTGATGCTTTTGGATTCTGACCTCCCTGCACTCGGAATGAATTTTTTGGAGCCACATAAGTCCAATTGGCGCGCTCTCAATTGCGTTGGAAAGTAGACATCCAGGGATTTTTAGCAATATATAATAGTCCATACTTTGTTCGAGGATAGATGACGTAAACTGGCGTTCAACGCCAGTTCCATGTTGCATTCTGGCGTTAAACACCAGAAACAGGTTACAAGTTGGAGTTAAACGCCAGAAACAGGTTACAACCTGGTGTTTAACTCTAGAAACAGACTAGGCACGTGTAAAGCTCAAGTCTCAGCCCCAGCACACACGAAGTAGGCCCCAGAAGTGGATTTCTACACTATCTATCTTAGTTTACTCATTTTCCGTAAACCTAGGTTACTAGTTTAGTATTTAAACAACTTTTAGAGATTTATTCTGTACATCATGACATTTTAGATCTGAACTTTGTACTCTTTGACGGCATGAGTCTCTAAACTCCATTGTTGGGGGTGAGGAGCTATGCTGTGTCTCGATGAATTAATGCAATTATTTCTGTTTTTTATTTAAACACGCTTATTTCTATCTAAGATGTTCATTTGCACTTCAATATGATGGATGTGATGATCTGTGACACTCATCATCATTCTCAACCTATGAACGTGTGACTGACAACCACCTCCGTTCTACCTTCGATTGAATGAGTATCTCTTGGATTCCTTAATCAGAATCTTCGTGGCGTAAGCTAGAATCCATTGGCAGTATTCTTGAGAATCCGGAAAGTCTAAACCTTGTCTGTGGTATTCTGAGTAGGATTCAGGAATTGAATGACTGTGATGAGCTTCAAACTCACAAGGGTTGGGCGTAGTGACAGACGCAAAAGGATCAATGGATCATATTCCAGCATGAGTGAGAATCGACAGATGATTAGCCGTGCGGTGACAGTGCACCTGGACCATTTTCACTGAGAGGACGGATGGTAGCCATTGACAACGGTGATCCACCAACACACAGCTTGCCATAGGAGGAACCTTGCGTGCGTGAAGAAGAAGACAGGGGAAAAGCAGAGATTCAGAAGACAAAGCATCTCCAAAACTCCAACATATTCTCTATTACTGCATAACAAGTATTTAATTCATGCTCTTTTATTTTTCGCAATCCAAACTAATAATTATAATTGATTTTCTGACTAAGAAATACAAAATAACCATAGCTTGCTTCAAGCCGACAATCTCTGTGGGATCGACCCTTACTCACGTAAGGTATTACTTGGACGATCCAGTGCACTTGCTGGTTAGTGGTACGAGTTGTGAAAAGTGTGATTTATAATTTCGTGCACCAAGTTTTTGGCGCCGTTGCCGGGGATTGTTTGAGTTTGGATAACTGACGGTTTATTTTGTTGCTTAGATTAGGAAAAATTTTTATTTTTGGTTTAGAGTCTTCTATTATTGTTTTTGGTTGAAATTTTTTTTAAATCCTTATTTTCTCTTTTAAAATTTTTTTTCGAAAATTTTATAAACTGAGAATTGAGTTTTTCTGTTTGAGTTTAGTTTCATATTTTAAGTTTGGTGTCAATTGCATGCTTTTATTTTCTTTTAAATTTTCGAATTTGTGTTCATTGTTCTTTCTTAATCTTCAAGTTGTTCTTGTTTATTTTACTTGTTTGTCTTGTTTTGTGTCTTTTCTTGTTTTTCTTGTGCTTTTTCAAATTTTTAATTTTCAAAAAATTTTTATTTATTAAATACCTTAGTAAAACACGTTAAATTTATAGCTCAATTGGTTAGAGCGTTGCGCTTATGTTCTTGGTGATTGGGTATCCTCCTTTTAAAACTTTTTCAAAAATAATTTTTCTTTGATTAAATCTTGTGTCAAGTTTTAAGTTTAGTGTTTTCTTGTTAGTTCTTATTTAATTTTCGAAAATTTGTTTTTGGTTTTCTAAAAATTTTAAGTTTGGTGTTCTTTTTTATGTTCTTGAGTCCTTTGAGTCTTTGACTTTTTGTTCTTTGTGTTCTTGTGAATCTTCAAGGTGTTCTTGAGTCTTTCTTGTGTTTTGATCTTAAAATTTTTAAGTTTGGTGTTCCTTGGTGTTTTTCCTCCAAATTTTCGAAAATAAGGAGCATTAGATCTAAAAATTTTAAGTCTTGTGTCATTTTATTATTTTTCTCTTTCTCTTTATTTTAAATTTAATTTTCGAAAATTACTTTTAAAAATTCAGATTTTTATTTTAAAATCAAATCCTTTCAAAATTCAAAATCTTTTTCAAAAATCATATCCAGAGTTTTTCAAATCTTCTCAATTAAGCAATTATTCTCATTTTCAAATTTATTTTTCCCTTGGTTTTCGAAATTTACATTTTAATTTCTAATTATTTTATTTTATTTTATCTTATTATTTTTATTTATCTTAATAATTTAGTTTGTTCTACTTCAATAAAATAAAAACAAAAATATATCTTCTTTGCAATTCACATCGATTTCATTTTATCCATCATGGATCTAAGTGGAAATGAACAGTCCAGAAGGACTCTGGGATCATATGCTAATCCCACTACTGCTGCATATGGGAGTAGTATCTGCATACCCCCCATCAAAGCAGGCAGTTTTGAGCTAAATCCTCAGCTCATTGTCATGGTGCAGCAAAACTGCCAGTATTCCAGTCTTCCACAGGAAGAACCTACTAAGTTTCTGGCACAATTCTTGCAAATTGCTGACACAGTACGTGACAAGGAAGTAGATCAGGATGTATACAGATTATTACTACTTTCGTTTGCTGTAAAAGATCAAGCTAAAAGGTGGTTAAATAACCAACCCACAGCAAGCATAAGGACAAGGAAACAGTTATCAGATAAATTCCTGAATCAATATTTCCCTCCAAAAAGGATGACACAGCTAAGCCTGGACATCCAAGGCTTTAAACAAGAGGATGATGAATCCCTTTATAATGCCTGGGAGAGGTATAGAGGGATGCTAAGGAAATGCCCCTCTGAAATATTTTCAGAGTGGGTGCAATTAGACATCT
Organism: Arachis ipaensis; assembly: GCF_000816755.2. Lineage (NCBI taxonomy): Eukaryota > Viridiplantae > Streptophyta > Magnoliopsida > Fabales > Fabaceae > Arachis > Arachis ipaensis. The sequence continues at coordinate 76,387,324 of NC_029786.2, read as the reverse complement.
TCTACTATGGGCTTACAGAAAGAGCTCAGATATCTCTGGACCACTCAGCTGGTGGATCTATACACATGAGAAAAACTATTGAAGTGGCTCAAGAGCTTATTGATATAGTTGCCAGAAATCAGCATATGTACATAAGCAGTGGGTCCTCCATAAAAGAAGAAGTCAAAGCAGTGTCTACTGAACTTGGTCCTCCAGAACAAGTTGCTGAACTCAATCAACAATTGTGCTTTCTAACAAAATAGTGATGAGAGAACTTTTGCGTGGTCTAGAAATTTGCGAATAAATCCTCATTGCAAGTATAGTTTCTAAACCTTCAAAAGTCCTTTCATACAAACGTTTTGGTTGTCACAAGTAACAAACCCCTAAATAAATTGAGAACCGAAGTATTCAAACCTCGGGTCGTCTTCTCAAGGAATTGCAGGGAGGTATGTTCTTATTATTGGTTATGAGTCTTGTAAATTGGGGGTTTTTAATGTATAAGATAAAAAGCAAGAATAGTAAATGGCAAGAAAGTAATATTGTATTAAATTAAATAAATAATAAAACTCTTGGCAAGGTATGAAAACTGAAAGTTCTATCCTTGTTATCCTTATCAATTGTAATGAGAATTGGATTTTTCTCCCACTTTGTTAACCTCTAACTATGAAGGTAAGTTAAGTGGATGAATTAATTCTGATTCCTCAAGTCCTAGTCTTTCCTTGGAAAAAGTTAGAGTTCTTGGAATCCGAATTAATTCTGGAAGAATTCCAATTTTTAGTCAACAATGAGTTTGATAACTCAAGTGTCTCTAATGACTAAACCAAAGCCAAAAGGGAAAAATTCAAATTATTTATATAAATAAAAGAGAGCAATCATAATTCTGAAAATACCTCAATTAGCACTAATAAAGATATCAAATGTAACATGGAAGAGTTCATAAATTAAATTAGGAAAATAAATAAAAAGAACATTGAACCTGGGATTGAGAGTCACTCCTAAAACTAAGAGAAATCCTAAATCCTAATCCTAAGAGAGAGGAGAGAACCTCTCTCTCTAAAAACTACATCTAAATCCTATGAAAAGTGAATTATGAAAGCCTGATGATAAATGGATGCATTCCCCTACTTTATAGCCTCTAATCTGTGTTTTCCGGGCCGAAAATTGGGTCAAAAGCAGCCCAGAAATCGCTGGAGAAGAAATCTGCCACGCTGGTTTTTCACCACTGCGACGCGTCCGCATGGAACACGCCACCGTGTCGTCTAGCGTCAGGGTAACTATGGCATATTATATATCAAATCGAAGCCCCAGATGTTAGCTTTCAAACGCAACTAGAACCGTGTCGTTTGGACCTCTGAAGCTAAAGTTATGACCATTTGAGTGCAGAGAGGTCAGGCTGGACAGCTTTAGCAATTCCTTCAGCTTCTTGGATTCCTTCCACTTTTGCATGCTTCCTTTCCATCCTCTAAGCCATTCCTGCCCTGTAATCCCTGAAAACACTTAACACACATATCAAGACATCTAATGGTAATAAGAGAGGATTAATATTAGCAAATATAAGGTCAAAGAAGCATGTTTTCAATCATAGCACAAAATTAGGAAGGAAGACATAAATCATGCGATTAGTATGAAAAAATGGGTAAATAGTTGATAAAAACCACTCAATTGAGCACAAGATAAACCATGAAATAGTGGTTTATCAACCTCCCCACACTTAAACATTAGCATGTCCTCATGCTAAGCTCAAGAGAAGCTATAAAAGAAGTGAAGAGGAATGGTAGAATGTATGAAATGCAACCTATCTTATATGAATGCAACTACATGCAAAATGTTTCTACCTACTTGGTTAAAAGTAAATAAGCTCTTCAAGACAAACATAAATCAGATTTCACTAATTCAATTTATACAATAAAGGACAAGTGAACTTGTAAGAAGATAGCTCATGAAAGCAGGGAACATAGAATCAAGCATTGAACCCTCACTGGTAGTGTATATCACTCTAGTCTCTCAAGTGTATAGGGTATTTCACTCTACTCTTTTCTAATCATGCTTTCTAAACTCTGTTCTTCACCTAACCAATCAACAATATTTAATATACCAATGCAAACATCATGAGGTCTTTTCAAGGTTGTAATGGGGCTAAGGTAAGGGTAAAGGTATATATATGGCTAAGTGAGCTTTATAAATTGAATCTTTAATTAACCTAAGCTTTCACCTAACATACATATCCTCTATATAACTCTAGAATCATGCCTAGCTATCCATAGTCTTCACTTTTGCATTACATACTCATGTATCAATTTTTCTTTAATTTTATCACATATGCATTGATTTTTTTTTCATTAACTTAACATTGGGGTAATTTTGTCCCCTTATTTATTTATTTATTTATTTATATTATATATATATATATTTCTTTTTCTCTTTTTTTCTCTCTTTTTTTTTGAAATATAGAAACTAAAATAACATATCAATGCATATGAAATTTTTAATTTTCTGTTTTACATGAGTAGGTACCCAAATTTCCCAATATTCAAAATTAGAAACATGATACATTCCCTTATTAACCCATGTTCCCACAATTTTCCTACACTTAATTGTTACACAATCCTTATCTTAAGCTAACCAAAGATTCAATTGGGATATTTAATTGTTTTTCTGCTTTAAGGCTAGTGATGTGGTAAAATATAGAATAAATGGGGATTAAAAGGCTCAAAGTGGCTGACAAGAGTGATTTAAAGGGTAGGCTTATTTGGGATAAGTGAGCTAAAATCAAACAATGGCCTCAATCATATGCAAGCATGTAAATACACTAAATAATGGACATATAGATTGGAACAAAATATAGATTACAATCATAGAGAAGGAAACACACAGGAATAACATATTTTTGGTTAAATAAGCTCAAATCTCACAGGTTGTGTGTTCTTTAGCTCAAAAATCATGTTTCAAATACAACTTCAAACAAGTTTTAATAAAAAATTTTTTAATTTAAATTAGTGAAATACTATAAAAAATTTCTTGAAAAAGAAAATATTACTTCAACCAAGTGGTAAAATATGCACAAAATCAAATAAACATGCAATCAAATATGCAAATGCAACAACTAACAAGAAAAATAAACCATTGGTGTTGAGATAGAAGAGTAACTAACCCATGGAGATCGGTATCGACCTCCCCACACTTAAAGATTGCACCGTCCTCGGTGCATGCTGAGATGTGCAGGTGGACGGGTTGTTCCAACTGATGCTTTCCTTCAAGGATTGTGCAGATGGACTTGTTTGTCTCCCTTTTTAGAAGTTTCTCCCTTTTTCCATCTTCGGTGGCCAGCCTGAAAGAAGAGAAAAAGAAGAACAGTAATACCCAGAAGTAAAGATAAGAAAATAAATGAAGTATGGGTAGGTTAATGCCAAATGATAAGGGTCTCAAGTACATGGAAGCTTCAACATGTACGTAAGAAAACAATAGAAGCCATGGCATACCAGTGTTGCAGAATTCGCAACAAAGGGGAATGTGGGTAATGCAAGATAGTATAAGTTCATATCAATGCAAGAGAAGTACGAGTATCATAAAAGATTAGCATTTTACCCAATCAGAATAAAACAAGTTACTAAGCACCCAAAATATTTCAAGAGAAGATGCAACAGTGAAATAAGAAAATTCAACACCAAAGAAAAAATAATAAATTTAGAAAAGAAAATAAAAATATGCACTAAATTAAAATACAATGAAAATATTCAAATAAATTAAGTAAAATAAAATAAAAGATAAGAAGAATGAGAAGGGAAAGAAGGGAAGAAGAAGTAAGTAAGAAAGGAGGGAGGAAAAATTAGGATTGGGGAAGGAAAGATAAAATAAGTGGTAAATCAGGGAAGCTGTGCGGCGCAATCGACGCGGTCGCGTGGGGCACGCGGTCGCACGACTTGCGCTTATACTGATTGACGCGGTCGTGTCGGTCACGCAGTCGCGTGACCCGTTTTATTCTACTGGCGCGAGGGCAGCCTCACACTCGCACAACTCTCTATTCAAAATCATTAGTTGCCAAATATTGGGTGACGCGATCGCGTGGGACATGCGATCACGTGAGTGGCCTTATTTCCAATATGACGAGGACGCGTGGGGAACGCGTTCGCGTGGGAGGGCTTGGGCTTCCAGCATGAGTCCAGTCCAATTCCAGCTCAACTTTCAGCCATACACCTTTTTACGTCGATTTACAGGGCCACGCGGTTGCGTGGGGGACGCGGACGCGTGGGAGGCTCTTTGGCCACATGACGCAGTCGTGTGGGGTCAAATTATGCTAAAGGCGCGCCTCCAGCCACGCTCTCGCGTGACTTTTTGTTCGTTTTCTTTTCTTCCCATTGCACTGGTGATGCGGACGCGTCAGCGACGCTGCCGCGTCGCGTGCGTGCTTTTTTTTTATCTGAAAAAAATACAGAATGCAGTGTTAATATGAATGTGATGCAAAACTCTAGGTTCAATATAATAAAATAAAATAAAACTCGAAAACAAATAAAACTAAATAAAAATGAAAAAGGAACGATCATACCATGGTGGGTTGTCTCCCACCTAGCACTTTTAGTTAGAGTCCTTAAGTTGGACATTTGGTGAGCTCCTTGTTATGGTGGCTTATGCTTGTATTCATCCAGGAATCCCCACCAGTGTTTGTACGTCCAGTGACCTCCGGAGTCCCAAACTAGGCATGTAAAGCTCTTAAGAAGCTTCAAACAGATTCTTAGGCTCCCGGGATGACAAATGTCAGAGCAGATTCCAGGATCCCAAATCTTGCTTTTACACCCATTTTTGTTGGGATTTGTATTTTTCTAGCCGGGTGATAAGTAATTTGAATTCTCACTACAGCTACCAAACAGCTTCCTAGACCCATTCAATTAAGCTTTACACCAACCCTTGCATTTAAAATTTGAGCTTCCAACCATAATGAACCTTGCAGGACAATTCTTACCACTGACCATCTTCCTCTTACTCTTTATGCCACAAAGAGCTCTAAGTTGACCATCCGTCTCCAGTAGCCCATATTCAAGTGGAATTAGAAAGCTAAGGGATATGAATTTTATCCACTTGAATGTTGTGAAGGATGATGGAAACTTAGGGGGAAGGGTCTCCAATAACTTTGGCAAGGTGATTTCAAGCTCCACTCCCTTGTGCTCTTTGACAACTTCCACCTCTTTGCAAACTTCTTTAATTTCAACCTCTTCCTCTTAGTAGCTTTTCTCCAATTCAATCTCTTCTTTATTGCTTACCGAGGGCATAGGAGGCTGTGCTTCTTCTTCTTTAATCTCCATCTCTTGATCGACCTCTTCCAAGTCCTTAGTCATGATATGCATTAGAGGTTGTACACCCTCCTCAGCATCAATTTCAATCGCCTTGGAAGGAGGTTTTATAACCTGACTTTCCCATGGAGGTTCAGCATCTCCTAAGTCTTCAACCACTTCTTCCTCTGCAACTATTATGGCTTCCTCCACTTGTTCCAATACAAAGCCATGTTCCTCATTGTCCACCAAAGTTTATAGTGTCTCCTTCATGCTTTGCTCTTCTTTTGATTTTCCACATGTAGCCATGGGAGTTCTTTGAGTGCTCAGATATTGGGAAGCAATTATATTTACTAACTCGCCTAAGGCGGCCACAAAATTTAGCACACTCTTATTCATCCTTTCTTGCCTTTGAAGAATAACACGAAGTCTGTCATCCATTGGAGGTTGGGGTGGATATGAGGATTCATTGGTTGGGAGAGAGGGTTCATAATAGGAAGGTAGTTCATCTTGATAATGATATGGAGATGGTGAATATTGAGGTGGTGGTTCATGAGAGTAGTTGTGTTGGAAAGGTGGTGGTTCTGTGTATGGTTCATTTGGCTCATAAGGTGGTTGGTATGGTGGATACGGGTTAGGGTCATATGGAGGTGTTTGGTGGTCCAGAGTTATTTTGAGGAGAGGGTTCATAGGCATATGGTGGTGGTTGTTGATAGTCCATTGGAGGTGGTTGTTGCCATGAGGGTTGATCAATTCCTTGTGGCTCCTCCCATCTTTGATTGTTCCAACCTTGATGCTTGTTCTCCTTGTAATTCCCTCTTCCTGCAACATAATTGTAACCAGACTCATAGCCAAAGGGGTGAGAGTTCATAGTAGCAAATAAAAATTAAAAACAAAAACAAAAATAAAAACAATTTTAAATTAAAAGGTTATTTGAAATTTAAATTTTGAATTTGAAAATTAAAATTCGAAATTTGAAATTTAAAATTTTGAAATTTTAAATTTTTGAAAATTGAATTTTGAAATTTGATTTTTTGAAATAAGATAAGATTTTTGAAAAAGATATGATTTTTGAAAAATATTTGAATTTTGAAATTTAAATTTTGAAACTTGAAATTTGAACTTTAAATTTTTAAATTTGAATTTTGAAAATTGAAATTTGAAATTTCAAAATTGAGTTTTAAATTTTGAGTTTTTGAATTTAATGAGGAAAGAGAAAAACAATAAAATGACACTAAACTTGAAATTTTTAGATCAAAATAAAGAAAACAACTAAGAACAACTTGAAGGTCAAGATGAACACGAAGAACAACTTGAAGATCAAGATGAACACCAAGAACAAATTTTTTAAAAAATTTTTTTTTTAATAACTAAATAAAAACCAATAACCTCTTAATTTATGAAAAAGCAAAAATAAGAACAAAAATAAAAACAAATAAACAAGTAAAAAGCAAATATTTACAATAACCAATAATAAGGCACACGTTTGCAATTCCCCGGCAACGCCATTTTGATGAGAGAACTTTTGCGTGGTCTAGAAATTTGCGGATAAATCCTCGTTGCAAGTATAGTTTCTAAACCTTCAAAAGTCATTTCATATAAACGTTTTGGTTGTCACAAGTAACAAACTCCTAAATATATTGATAACCGAAGTATTCAAACATCGGGTCGTCTTCTCAAGGAATTGCAGGGAGGTATGTTCTTATTATTGGTTATGAGTCTTGTAAATTGGGGGTTTTTAATGTATAAGATAAAAAGCAAGAATAGTAAATGGCAAGAAAGTAATATTGTATTAAATTAAATAAATAATAAAACTCTTGGCAAGGTATGAAAACTGAAAGTTCTATCCTGGTTATCCTTATCAATTGTAATGAGAATTGGATTTTTCTCCCACTTTGTTAACCTCTAACTATGAAGGTAAGTTAAGTGGATGAATTAATTCTGATTCCTCAAGTCCTAGTCTTTCCTTGGGAAAAGTTAGAGTTCTTGAAACCCGAATTAATTCTGGAAGAATTCCAATTTTCAGTCAACAATGAGTTTGATAACTCAAGTGTCTCCAATGACTCAACCAAATCCAAAAGGGAAAAATTCAAATTATTTATATAAATAAAAGAGAGCAATCATAATTCTGAAAATACCTCAATTAGCACTAATAAAGATATCAAATGTAACATGGAAGAGTTCATAAATTAAATTAAGAAAATAAATAAAAAGAACATTGAACCTAGGATTGAGAGTCACTCCTAAAACTAAGAGAAATCCTAAATCCTAATCCTAAGAGAGAGGAGAGAACCTCTCTCTCTAAAAACTACATCTAAATCCTATGAAAAGTAAATTATGAAAGCCTGATGATGAATGGATGCATTTCCCCACTTTATAGCTTCTAATCTGTGTTTTTCGGGCCGTAAACTGGGCCAAAAGCAGCCCAGAAATCGCTGGAGAAGAAATCTGCCATGCTGGTTTTTCGCCACTGCGACGCGTCCGCATGGAGCACGCGACCGCGTCATCTAGCGTCAGAGTAACTATAGCATATTATATATCAAATTGAAGCCCCGGACGTTAGCTTTCCAACGCAACTAGAACCGCATCGTTTGGACCTCTGTAGCTAAAGTTATGACCGTTTGAGTGCAGAGAGGTCAGGCTGGACAGCTTTAGCAGTTCCTTCAGCTTCTTGGATTCCTTCCACTTTTGCATGCTTCCTTTCCATCCTCTAAGCCATTCCTGCCCTCTAATCCCTGAAAACACTTAACACACATATCAAGGCATCTAATGGTAATAAGAGAGGATTAATATTAGAAAATATAAGGTCAAATAAGCATGTTTTCAATCATAGCACAAAATTAGGAAGGAAGACATAAAGCATGCGATTAGTATGAATAAATGGGTAAAGAGTTGATAAAAACCACTCAATTGAGCACAAGATAAACCATGAAATAGTGGTTTATCAAATAGCTAGTAGAATTCAAGGAGATGCTACAAGACACTAAAAATGCTAATAAAAATATGGAGGCACAATTAAATCAGACAAAACAGCAGTTATCAAGGCAGATAATAGAAGAGTGCCAAGCAGTTCAATTAAGAAGTGGGAAAACATTAAATACCTCACTTCAGAGCAGCAGAAAGCCAAGGAAAGAACAACTGATAGAGGATGAGCAAAATATTATCCAAAATCCCTCTCTGAGGACAGTAAAAGCCTAGAGAGGAACAATTCTGGCGTTCAAACCCAGTAACAGGCAAGGAGCTGGCGTCAAACGCCCAATGGAAGTTCAGTTCTGGCGTTCAAATGCCAGAAACAGGTAAGAAGCTGGCGTCCAATGCCAATCAAGCTTCTAACCCTGGCATCCAAACGCCAGTGAGGGATCAGACACACCCAAGTGCTGATAGCAACCCCTCTAAAAAGGCTTCTCCAACCACTTCTGTAGGAAATAAACCTGCAGCAACCAAGGTTGAGAAATACAAAGCCAAGATGCCTTATCCTCAAAAACTCCGCCAAGAGGAGCAGGATAAGCAATTTGCTCGCTTTGCAGACTATCTCAGGACTCTTGAAATAAAGATTCTATTTGCAGAGGCACTTGAGCAAATACCCTCTTATGCCAAGTTCATGAAAGAGATCTTGAGTCATAAGAAGGATTGGAGAAAAACTGAAAGAGTTCTCCTCACTGAGGAATGCAGTGCAGCCATTATGAAAAGCTTCCCAGAAAAGCTTAAAGATCCCGGAAGCTTTATGATACCATGCATATTAGAGGGTGATTGCACCAAGACAGCTTTATGTGATCTTGGGGCAAGCATCAACCTAATACCTGCATCCACTATTAGAAAGCTTGGTTTAACTGACGAAGTCAAACTAACCCGGATATGTCTCTAACTTGCTGATGGCTCCATTAAATACCCATCAGGCGTGATTGAAGACATGATTGTCATGGTTGGGCCATTCGCCTTCCCCACTGACTTTGTAGTGCTGGAAATAGAGGAGCACAAGAGTGCTACTCTCATTCTAGGAAGACCTTTCCTAGCAACTGGACGAACTCTCATTGATGTCCAAAAGGAGGAAGTAACCCTGAGAGTCAATGATGATGAGTTTAAGTTGAATGCTGCCAAAGCCATGTAGCATCCAGACGCACCAAAAGACTGCATGAAAGTTGATCTTGTTGACTCTTTGGTAGAGGAGATCAGCATGGCTGAGAGTCTCGAATCAGAGCTGGAAGATATCTTTAAAGATGTTCAGCCTGATCTGGAGGATTCAGAGGAATTGAAAGAGCCTCTGAAACTTCCTCAGGAAGAGGGAAAACCTCCTAAACCTGAGCTCAAACCATTACCACCATCCCTAAAATATGCATTTCTGGGAGAAGGTGATACTTTTTCAGTGATCATAAGCTCTGCTTTAAATCCACAGGAAGATGAAGCACTACTCCAAGTGCTAAGGACACACAAGACAGCTCCTGGGTGGTCCATAAGTGACTTTAAGGGCATAAGCCCAGCTAGATGCATGCACAAGATCCTATTGGAGGATGATGCTAAGCCAGTGGCTCAACCACAAAGGTGGCTAAATTCAGCCATGAAGGAAGTGGTGTATAAAGAAGTCACCAAGTTACTGAAGGCTGGGATTATTTATCCTATTTCTGATAGCCCCTGGGTGAGTCCTGTCCAAGTTATCCCCAAAAAGGGAGGCATGACAGTGGTTCATAATGAAAAAAATGAACTGGTTCCTACAAGAACAGTTACAGGGTGGCGCATGTGTATTGACTATAGAAGGCTCAATACAGCCACCAGAAAGGATCATTTTTCTTTACCATTCATAGACCAGATGATGGAAAGACTAACAGGTCATGATTATTATTGCCTTTTGGATGGCTATTCATGTAAATCATGTTGCTTGTATGCGAAGTTTGTATTCATAGGTTTTGATGAATGACAAACCAACAAACGACATGAAAGACAAACTAACAAACAACTTGAATGAACAAGCATATTGAAAGATCAACCAACATTCAACGTTGAGGAATGAAGAGTTGAAAGCAACACAAATGAGGCAAGGCTCGCCGGAAGAAAGGAAATTCCTCCGAGGTATTTGGATCCGACCCTTCTTGTCATTCATAACTTTGATACTCTTAAGGCTATTCTAGTTCATCAAGGTCTCATGGATTTTGTTCAAATTAGGAGTAAATTTTATCCGGATTTAGTTGCCATAGCCTATAGTACACTCATGATTGAGATTGATGAGGAAGATGAATCAAGTTTCACATTATTTTTCAAAATAGGAAGAAAGGATTATAGGCTAGATGGTGATGAGTTAGCCACCATTTGGGAGTTGCCAAATCAAGGTGACTTGTTTCAAGGTGGTAAAACCCCAATTGATGAATGGGGTTATTCAAAGGACAATGCCATGCATTTGTTCAATCTTGTACAAGGAGCTCATTCCAAAATTAGTTGCAATTCAATGAGTGCGGAACATAGAACTTTGTTATATCTAGTCACCTATGTATTGCAACCTAGAATATCCGGGCATGCGAATGTAAATGATGAAGATTTGATTGTCATGTGGGCTATGATGAATGGAATTAAGATTAATTGGCCATACTTTATAATACAACATATGGTTAGGCTCAAGATGAAGGATAGGAATGGTGGATTAGGATTCCTTTGCCTATGGTCTAAAGTCTTTGATTATGTTGGTATTAATATATCAAATGAGATTGCCAAGGAAGTACCACCTCAATCTTGTATCAACACTCATATTCTCAACAAAATGGGAAGAAGAAATGTTGATGAACAAGGTCCTCAAGAGCAAGCTCCTCCACAAGCACCTCAAGCTCAAGAACCACCCTCCTTGGTTGATGTAATGAGAGAATTACAATCCATCAACCAAAACATCCAAAGGATTGAAGTAGAGCATGGTAGGCAACTTGAAGCACTTAATCGTCGTGTGTCTCGTGTAGATCGTCGCACGGGTCGCTTGGATCGTCGTATTGATGACTTATATGAGCATTTCGGGATCCACCTACCATATGAAGAGGACACTGATGATGATGAAGACCAAGATTGATTGTCTCCTCTTCATCAAGTCACTTTTTATTGCTTTATGTTTATTTGATTATATGAACTGTTAAACTAACTCCTAGTAAGCTAAGGATTTCTATTATGGTTTAAATACTTTGATATTTCCTTCATAATTTTGTTTAATGATTAATGCTTGTATGCTTATTTGGTGAATAACTCAAAATAGGATTGGTACCCCTATTTTAAGTTAATGTGCATGCTTTAATATATTTCACTTCTTTAGGGGAAATTATGCATGATTGTTATATATAAAAAGAAATCAAATTCTTTTTGGAAGGGGGAATATCTCATCCTTGAAATTAATAGAGAAATTGAACTTAAAAAAAAAAAA